>NC_051178.1:47449101-47549100 GCF_013339695.2 Rhipicephalus sanguineus | reverse complement strand
GTTCTGTGAGCGCCGTCCGATGGCAAAGGAACTTTCCAGGTGTTGCCCTGTTCCAGACCGTCTAACATCCAAGTCTCTACGTCATTTCCGTGAGCGGCATCATCTAGTCCCTCTATTTAGCGTATAGTATCGAGAATGCAGATACTTCTGTTTTTTTTTTTTTCACGATCATCCGTCGCATAATAAATGTAAAATGCCCGCATAAAGAGACCGCCTTTATCTAAAAATATCTGAAAATTACGCTTGCTGTAGGGCTTTTTTTTTTGCAGCTAGAGCTTAGGCGATTCTCGCTCTTACGATCACGTACTTTTTTTTTTGTTCGCAACGCTAAGATGATTAATTATTTGTTCTGCTTTCATCTGGGTACGAACGTTTCGCGAAATATGCGATTACGCTTGACCAGTAAGTAGGTAGACAGCTTCATCGTGTGCTTGTGGCTGATTTTTGAAGCATATTCGTACTAGCGAGGGAGCATTAGTCTTAGATAGCATCGCGTAGGTCTTCGAGCGTAACGCGCATAGGCCGTGAAACGTCTGAGAGACTTACGACGAGGTGCTGGTGGAGTCGAAGCCTGAAATAAGATGCACAAAGGAGACCGGACAATGAAAACGTCACAGGCTGCATGTATTGAGCCTGTTAAAGTGCGTCTATCCCGCACGCCTTCTACGGTTTTTACAGATTGTCCTTAAGTAATAAACTACTCCTTGTAAAAAGAACGCATTCATCCGATCGGTGCATATCGTTCAAATTCTTCGAAATAATTTTCTGGGTGCCGATACCAATTACCACGCAATTTCCACGCTGAAAAGGCTCCCTGAAAGTGGCTGCCTTGACTCTCTCTGAAGCTTTGTGACAGCCCGTTGGTGGTGGAACACCGACCGAACGGTGACCTACCAGACTTTTCTGAGCTTTGGGAACAGGACGAATTCTGCCGGGCTCACATTGAAGCTGTACAGGGCTGCATCAGCCTTGATGCGAGCCCGGCAAACTTGTTCCGTTCCCAAAGCTTAAGAGAAGCTCAGGAGAGAGTTTACGGAGTATAAAAATATCTGCGATTGGCACGTCCTTTAAAGCACAGCAATGCTCTGCATAAGTTTCGCACAGAAGTTTGATGGAAACGGTGGTGATGAGAAGGGTTATGGACCTTCAGCAACTTTAAGAACCCTGATAAACATGCAGAAATGTTCATCAGTAGAGTCCAAGGTTGAGGGGTCCACCTCCAGTTGATCAAACCTCGTACCACGGTTTGGCCGCGCTTCCCCCGGATTCCCCGCGTGAGCGGACACCATACAAGTTTGTTATTTTGAGGATGTTGGCCCCGATCGGCCCAACAGCCCGCCATGAAGTTTGTGAGCTTCCTGCGGAAGGATCACCACATATAACGAATTGCTGCTTATTAGAGAGAATCGCAAAAAATATGCGGCCCCGCATATTGACTAACCAGGGAAAAGGCTATGATCTGGAGGATAATCCAAAACAGACTCTTTTCCCAGCCCTCATCGGCTCTCTAAAATTTCACCAGGAAATTCAACCAAAACTGCCGACATTGCGACTGCATGAAGGCCACCCAAAATCAAATTCAATGGGAATGCGAGGGGAACCTACCTCCTAGACACTACTGCCAGCTTCCTTCTCGAGGCGTCACTCCCGTCGGCATCTGACAACCACATTCAGGCACGTGATTACTGCGCCGACGCGGTCGTGGCTAGCTACTGGCCACCCACCCTTCGAACCACTGGCAAGCTATCTTCAACGATCTCGTCGTGCCATCATAAAGTTCTTTTCCTCTCTCTCTCTCTCTCATCAGTAGAGAACGATTTAGGCCTAATCGACAAGAAAACGCCGCGAGGTGTTTTTGATTCCTTTCAGCATAGAGAGAAAAAAAGTATGTATCGGATAACCGCCGGAAACGCTTACCTGAGTGATGAGACATTTGACTGAGAGCTGTGAAAAGAATATTAATATCGATAAATCAAAATTAGGAAATCGCGGCACTCTGCGGGACCGCGTGGAATGCGAATGCGATTGATTTCTCCACGTTAATATGTCCCACACATTTCTACATCATCTATTAAAGTGTTTTTTTTTCTTAACTTCTAAACCCCACATGCGAGAACCGGTGGCAAGAATAACCAAATCATTCCCACAATCAATACGGACGAATCGATAACACTTCCATTATCGCGTTGTGTGCGAATGCGACCTTCTGTATCGCTTTGCTAACAGAGTGACAAAAAGAATGGCGAGCTTAGCCTACTAAAGTGAAGTCCGGTTTGCTACCCTCTATTTGCGAAGAAGCGCGGGATGTAGAAAAAAAAAGTTCGGCAACATGTTACACTGTGCAACACTTGAAGGCGAAAACCTTCTCCACACTCGGCCATGCATTAAGATATATAGTCATGGACCAGACTTCTTGCACGACATAACGAGCCGCAGTGTGGGATACGAACGCTGACGTTTTCAGGTATTGCATTGTTACTTCCACCCTGAAGCTACCTGCATCTCATGAGGTGTTGCATGACCTCCGAGATCGGTCCACCTTTAACCAAACGACGACGTCACACGATGTCTTCATAATGACGTTACAAGCTTCCGCGATCTGTGACGTCATTATGACGTCACATGGTTACCTACCACGTCACATCATAAGCCACACGTTGTGTGACGTCACAGCATGGCGTCCCTCGTGGCGCATGTCACGTGGCTTTTAGTACACTTCATTCGCCAGCCGTGTCTCAAGGCGCCTCGCAACGAGACACTGGGGGCTTTCGCCTTAAGGTAGAAAAAACTGTGTGCCTAAAACGGACGAGAAATGAATAAGGAGCAGTGTAAGGCGCCACGATCACGGGCGTGCGCTTACCAACGCTGTACTGCGACTCCTCAGCTGGAAAGAAACAACATTATTAGAGTTAGATGCCGCACGAAATGACACCCCACACAGATATGAGCGAGTTATCAGGTACGATTGTGCTTTTTTAGCGCAAAACCCCAACACAAGACAGACGACAGGGCAAAGCGCTACTCCCAGCTGACATCAGCTGATGTCAGTCGAGGGTAGCGCTTTTGCCCTGCCGTCTGTCTTGTGTTGAGGTTTTGGGCTAAAAAAGAACTATGGTTCACACCAAGTAGCCCGCCAACGCATTCTGTCTATGAGGTCCGAAAGTGCTGTCTATATACTCACCCATGATTTCGTTCCTTTCTAGCTGCTCCTGTCGAGACTTGCTTAGGAGGTCAGCGCCACGTGTGCGATCGTGCCTTTGACAGAGCCGCCTTCGAGGGGAAAGCTGTCGCTAGGAAAATAAGACAAAAACAAAAAGTGAATATTTCGATTGAGAATGAAGGAAGAAAATCTCGTTCTTTTTATTTATTTTTTTCGTCTTTGAAGTTGCCGCTTTGTCCTTTTAATTCAGGACACCGGAAACGCAGACCAGAACCAACACTGAGAATCTCCGTTGCTATGACGACGCACGTGCGAGGAGTAGTGATGCAGAACTACCGGTAAATTGACTATCGATAACATCGATAGTTTCTCTGAAACTATTCATAGTGTAAACAAACTATCGATAATACTCCCATCGACAAATTATTGATAGTGCATGCAATCGGCAGTAACACCGGTAATGAAGTCTAGGGTTTGACGAAAACTCGTCTGGCGAGGAAAAGTGGCTTTCCTGGACGTTGGACGTCGCACGTACTGCATCCGGCCTCTCAACAAGCGTTTATCGAAGCCTACGCATACAGGGAAATATCTCCACTTCGATTCGGCACATCCCATTGGGCAAAAACGATCTGCTGCATCGACACTGTTTAACCGCGCATACCGATTGTGTTCTACTTCCGACACACGCGGAGCTGGGTTGAAGAGAGTGACGCAGGACTTGACCGGCAATGGCGACCCCAGTCGTTTTATAAAAACTGAAGAAAGGCGCGCAGCTGACCCCTCTGCCAGGACAACGACAACGAAGAAGCGGGCTCCACTCCCCTATCAGGAGGCGTGAGCGAGTCCCTTTCAAGAATATGTCAAGATTACGAAGTGCAAGTCTGCCACATCCCCTCAAGCAAGCTGAAACAAACAACTCGTTCGAGTGGAAGACCGACTTGAAAAGGAAAGATACCCTGGCGTCGTCTACAAAATTCTGTGCCAATACTGCCAGCATGCTAAATAGGCGAGACTGGAAACTTTAAAAGAAGACTGCAGCAGCACCGTAATGATGTAGCCAAAAGGCACACGATTTCGAACGCTCTGGCAGAGCATAGTGAAAAAAACTGGACACCGTCTTGATTGGCAATCGGCTTCCATCATAAAAAAAAGAGAAAAAGTTATCATCCCGCCTGCTCATCGAATCTTTTTGCATACAGTCAACTGCTAACACGATAAATCGGACGCGGGGTCCACCATGGGAGGAAGGAATACTAAGGAGAGGCCCTGACGTCACATTCATGAAGCCTCCACATCGCAGACATCCGCATCGCCTCCTAGCGAAGGCGCAGCGAAAACATTTCGCGACTTTGCAAGCGCATGCGCGCACGCGAAACTTTGCAGCCTTTTGTTTGTTTGTTTGTTTGTTTTTCGCCGTGCAAGCGGTGTAGTCGATTCACGCATGCTGCTCTTGGTGTGTGTTCTTTAGGAAAGCTACGCAATGCCCAGCTGTTGCGTATACCCGGTGCAAATCGCGTGCACTGCGGACAGTACCGGGTGTCACTTTTCATGTGTACGTATACGTTCGCTTCATTGCTGATCACTAAGGCATGGTATTTGCGTGCGAAGCTCTCGGATGTGCGCTCTGTTGCTTGTTACTCATTCTGTCAACTCAGAACTCATGTGAACTTTGTTTTTGGCGTCTGACGCGCCGTACATAACATGCGCTGAAGGCATCGTACGTTTTAGAGGCTGTGTCGTTCAACGAAAGGGCAATAAACTTTTGTTGTTATTATCAGACTACGTGATGTATGTATGGTTCGGTGTGCGCTCGCTGCGTGCTTGTGTTGTGTGCGCACTGGAATTACAAACTTTACGTGCACGATCGCCTATACAATACAGCGGTGTCCTCTTTTCGACGTGAAGTTACGTCAACTATAGGTTTGGAGTTGCGCCGCAACCGCTAATCGGGCAATAGATCGGGAAATCGGGGCTACGAGAAAGGAAAAGAGAGATCTAACGCCCTGTAGAACGCGTAAGTCACGGCTAGGTAAGTTCGAATACGATGATGCAGGGGATGAATGTTTTTGATTACGGCACGTGCCGGTACTTTCTGTACTGTTGCCAAAAAAACGCTCCACGAAGAATCTCAGCACGCAGTGCTCGGGCCTGCCACGCACGAACAGTCTGGTAAACGACTGCTTGCATCGTTTTACTACGTGCAAACCGGACAATACGCGCTAAGTTACGTCGGGACTTCAAATCCGAGCAGAAGCGAACCACCGCGGAAAGCACGCCGCGGGGGCGTCTGCTGTTTTGTTTGCCCCATACCGGTTTGTTTTGCCCCATAAATCTGACGTCACTTCCGCCACACTTTTCGCAATGCATTGGGATACGATAGGGCCTCTCCTGAGTTTTCCTTCCTCCATGGGGTCCACTCCCTGAGGTATACGCAGGCGTGTTGCGCCTTTCGACGCATATATAATAAACACCAGCATACATTCGTTCATTGTGAACAAGGCACCCGTACTGGGCGCCGAAGCGTCAATTCTGTGCTGTTTTATTTTAGTTGGCGAGTGTACGTTTTCTTCGACCATAACATCGGTAATGTTACTAGCGATATTACTGCCACGCGTGTTTATTTATGCGATGTACTGATAACACTAACGTGACATTACAAAGTTCGCCTCCTGCATGTTTGTGCTCCAAAGTGGCTGTTTCAGTGACGTCAGCGCAAGCCGTCTATACGCTTACCTGCGGTGTGGAAGTTGCCCACAAGACACCTGAAGTCACGCAAGAGCTCGGCCCTCAGCCATCGCGCCGGGGGCACCTGGAAGAATACAGCACGAAGGTAGCAGGGTGGATGAAGCCTAAAAAGCGCATAGCACCAGGTTGGCAACCCGGCCATTTTCATGATTTCTCGTGAAGAGAGAATCAAAAGGTCGCTACACACGGCAACGAGGGTAACAATAAATGTCGCCTCCGCCCAAAGCCATCGTAAACCCTCCCACATAGCTTGCACAAGACCTCCATCCAATCGCGCTTACCCAGTTTTGTGATGTCAAGCACTTCTCGAGCGATGCATATAGTTTACGTTCCTATACACATGTTTGCTTTATTTAGGTCTGATACTTAAACGTCCTGGTAAATTTCGTCAGACATTCTGACATCGCTGCCCAGCGAGACGTAATCTTTTAGACAGCAACAACGATCGTTTAACTCTTATTATGCGTAGTATTTGCATCAGCCGAGAAAAGGCACTTAACGGTTGGAGCGGAAATCAGCTAGCACGACTGTTTTTCACAGGCCAGGAGCAGGCGCGCCGCGATTCTGTGGGCGGAGCTGAAATATTTTCTATAGGTTGTAGCAGAGTGTAGTCCTTACATGCGCGGGATACGAGTGGCGAAAGACAGAAGGCGCGATGAAAGAATGATTGCAAGGCGTATAGCTTGCTCCAGTCCACGGCAACGCTGCCCTCTGGCGCACTGCAGGCGCGGGATGTCCGTTAGGCCACCGGCGTCTGGTGCACGAGCTCCGCGAGCCGTATGACCTTTTGTTGGCGCCATGCCAGCTCTATGGCAAGTACCCACAATGGAGGCAGATGGGGGCGGGTGTTCACCAAGGGCGTCTTGCAAGTTGGTTGTGATGCAAATGTCATCAAATATCGTAAAACAAACCTTCATCTGCATAGTGAGTCAAATATTGCTAATTAAACATAAACCAAGCGCTGCTTCAGAAAACTTTCGCAGTTGTTTGTGCTTACTAGTTGAAACCTTATGTAATTCCGTAATTGTGTAATGTAGTGCCGAGGCTATGGCACCAGCGGCGCTAGTGGTCGGTCACATTTTAAAACCAAAACTTGCATACGGCACAATGATGCTATGCCCTAATTTCAACGATAATTTGAAGTATCAAATAGAATTCTCCAATACAAAATGATGCAAACAGCATGATCATTATATGCGTTCTTTTATTTTTTTTTGAAAACTTCATTTGAGCAAGACACACTCCAGGTTTGCCCACAAAGTAAAGCAAATGTAGGACGTAACCTTCCCGACTAAGCTCTTACTTAGGTGAAACAACAAAACTAGTGGTCTACACGTATCGATACTAATACACCAACTATATCATACAAACGCAACTGTCAAATCTCTACTTACAGCGCATTTGTTTTATACACACCGCTAGGTATAAACTGTTTGCGAAAGAGCAAATCTGTAAAAGAGCAATGCAAGTCAGATAATCATTCCGACGTAACTTAATTTTTCCTGGGACACTGGGCAGTGCTTCCGTCTACATTTCTATTTGTGTTGCAGCATCATTGCGTCAGTCTCACTTCGTCTCTGACGTGGCGTACTTAAACACAGTAAAGGCGGACAGATGGGCTCAAGCACGGTAGGACATAATTACTGGAGTAAAGGGCTCAACAACAGGAAGAAAAAGGGGACACGGTACCACGCTAGACTTTTACTGAACTTTATTAGGCCGCGGTGAATGGGCTAAGCCAAGATAAGGCACGCAAAGTGATCCATGCCACGCGTTTTGTTCAGCGCAAAATCTCAGTGTTTACAGGACTCCGCTGACTTGTGGCCGGTGTTATATCTGCAAAACTGGCCCGTGCGCAAACGTAAGGTTGCGGGAGCACCAAGTGGCAGTAGAGGCGCCTGAAGGGAGTGGGCACCTTAAGGATACCGGCGTGCGCAAAACCTCGTTTTTAGGGGCGAAGCTCCTTAAGGCGGCACCCGTTCATCCCTCGTAGTCGTAGTCGTAGTAGTCGTAGTGCGTAACCAGTCTTACGCTTTGACCTCCAAGGTGGTGCCGGTGGGAGATTTCTCCTGTGCGTTGTTGAACAATAAAAAATTCGCAGCGTGCGCGTTAACTAAAAGCCGAATTCTTCTGTCTCTCATTCCCCATTAGCAGCCATTGGCATGTTCTAGTAGGAAACGTTAGTAGAAGTAGAAGTGTAAGTGTTAGCTAAAAGCCGACTTCTTCTGTCTCTCATTCCCATTAGCAGCCATTGTTTACCTCCAAGGTAGTGCCTGGTGAGATTTCTCCTGTGCGTGAATACAATAAAAATTTTGTTCAAAACGCCGTTGATTGATGAAATAAACCAACGAAAGACGCCAGATGTTTTCTAAAAGCAAAACGAAAGAACGCCAGATGTTTCTAAAGCAAAACGAAAAGACGCCAGCTGCTTAACGAAATACGCCAGATGTTTTCTAAAGCAATGGTTTTCTAAACAATGAAAATTCACAACGTACATGTAAAATTAAAGTGAGCTGCAAGTCGTCATAACTCATCGAACCTTTAGTATAAACGCGCCCGATCTCACGTCGGTGATGATGTACTGGGCAGAATTCACGGAAGATTCACGGTTTACCGATGAACCTCCGCAGCTTTGCCCACTCATCATCATTCACTCCGTGGATATGCTGTGATTTTTTTTTGTTTTTTTGGGGGGGGGGGAGAGTAGTTTCAGTGCAGTGCTCCCACCTCTTTTTTCCTCACCATCTCCCACTGACGCCCTTACGATCACATCGCAGTGAATAGACGAGGAATTGGGCGGGCGGTCTGGGGCGGCAACGCCTTCTCCCTATCGATGTGCCTGTGCTTGCCGACTATTGCCGGAGATGCTCTTGTCGCCCTTACGACGACAAAACTACCATGCTCCGCAGTTTGTGTTCACAGGCCACAGATCAAGATCACCATCAGCAGCATCGTCCCCATCCCTGTAGTGGACATGCGCCACTTTCTGAGATAAATGACAGCGGCACAGACAAGTGCTAGCACGCGCCGTGATGTCCGAAAAGTGAACCCCGTTTCAGGAAGCGGCGATCTGTGCGGCACGACGCTCCTGCGAGGTACGTGCTCCAGTCAGGTTCACTGGTACTTTCCTTTCTTATGCCGCTGAAACGCTTCGAACTCCCAAGTCTGAAGGACAGTTTCGAAACATTAGCTGTGGTCTCGAAGCTAGCTGGCGGTCATTCGTAGCCCCTTCCCGTACGCTGAACGCGCCGAACTCGTAGCATTAGATGCTACGTTCTCTTTGCCATTGGCCAGCCAGCTTTGCCAATGATATCTACAGCATAGAGATCGACCACATTATTTTTATTGTGATATATAGCAATTACATCGACACTCCAGGCGAATTTTTAATGTAGGCGTCGGCGTCGCCCTGACGTTTCGTGCAAAGTTACGTTGCGACGACATCGTTCCACGCGTCGTATGCTCTGTAGGGGAGTGAAAGTCGGTGAGGGCAGCCGACGATCGCGGCTCAAGCGTAGAGGAAACACGCCGGCTGTATTTCGTCGCGCGAAAGGCCTATCGGAGGGTCCCGGAGGAGGGAGGTGACTGCGTGGGTCAGGCAGCTACTGAATACTTGATTGGCCGGGCGCTGTCGTGCGCGCACTATGTTGACAGGGATCAGCTCGCATCTTTGTACGTGTTTTATTCTATGTTCGCGTTAAAGCGATAGACAGCACGAAGGGTGCATCGCCCGATGATGTGGCCTCGTATACTTACGCCAGCGTTTTGTTTGAGTTACGCCAGGTCGGATACTGAAGAATTTAGCTGCTAGCCTTACTTCGTGTATAGCATTCTAATTTGTTGGTGTCATATTCACTGATTCACCCTTGCGGCAAAAGTCGGCCTTTTTTCTTTGCAAATATACAAAATGATTTCGTGACTACGGACAGTGGACGCTTCTCTGTCTTCACTCAGTTACCGATTTTCATGCGCAAGTAGAAATTGAGAGCCACAGATCCAACATCAAAATCAACGAATAGGTTCGCATTTGAGTGCGCTGCTTCGGGCTCCTTAGTTCAATAGCTTCAAACAATTTCAGTACGAGCAACAGGTATACTCGAAACGTAATGCGCTGCCTATTTTTTATATTATCCAAATCATTCGCTCAAATTCAAATTGAGATATTCTTTTCACTTCCGCATCTACAGCAAGGTACACTGGAGAGCTTCTTTACCGGATTCTCTCACTTTGGGAGACAACCAATCAACTGTGTTCACGGGTCTTCCCATCTGACACCCGCAGCTTGACGAGTCGTGGACCTCCATCGCAAGAAAAAGCATCCTAGGTAAGCTACCTATTGTGCCACGGCTTCTCTGCACATGGCTTCAGGAAAAAAAAAAGAAAAACAAGACTACATCCAGAAGTCAGGGCCATGCACGTCTTCTACGAGCGCAGCTCGTCCGAGAGTGCAACGAGGAGGCGTCAGCGCCAATCGCTTATTCTCCTACCGTTATGGACATTGCAATAGAATAATTCTTCACGCTAACGGTAGACAAAGGAAAGCTCTTTTAAAAAAGATAAAACAGTATTAAAACATACAAAATTTTTCATATTAATCCGTGTGGACATACAAGAGTGTCGTGCATGACTGGTCACGCAGTTGAATACCTTAACGCAGCGTCTGGCACGCTTGTTGGCGCCTGTTGAGTGAAGAAAAGGAGCGCGACTTGCAATACGAATGAAGTCAGGAAGACGGGGTGGGCGCCTCGTCTCGTCTTCTTATATACTTCGTCCGCGTTTCGGTTCGCGTTCCTTTCCTATACAGAATCTTTTAACGCAGCGCTTTGTTTCGCGGGACATGTTAAAGCACAGCGCGATCTTCTAAGATGACGAAAATTGAAAACACTAAGATGGTAACATCGAACCATTTGTGCACTGCAACCCAGAGTGCAAGGCCCGAGCCTTGTACCCTATGCCAGGCTCGCTCCTTGCAGGGATGCTCTACAGTAAGCTGCTCGATGCAAGACTGCTGAGTACAGGACTGCGCACTGGATGAATGGATGAACGGATGCCGTGAGCGTCCTCTTTATAACGGGGCAGTGACCCGTGGGCCACCAAATTTAAAAAAAAATCTTTTTTTTTTAAGTAGACCCAATGCCTTGTCTACTTCCTTTATGAACTTCCTCTAGAAAATGACTATAAATTTACAACACAACTCCCTGCCCCATACAGCGGAATGGTGTTATTTTTCTCACAATCTTTTGTCCTTTCGCCCTACTTTTCCGCCAGCAATCCTCTAACCATTTTTTACTCATTTCTATCGCGGGCATGTTTGTTTACCTTTCCATAGTTGTCCCAAAAGTCCAAGGCTTCATATAGGCAAGTGCCCATACATACTCCCGGGTGGATACCTGCAAATTCGATTAAAACATGCACTGCCGTTTCCTTAGCTTCCTCATAGCGTGTACAATTTTCTTATTCTTTTACTGAATCTCGCTTTATAATTACGCGTTGTAAGGCGGAACACTGGAACACAGAGTGCAAGCCCCCTATGCAAGGCTCGCTCCTTGCAAGGCTACTATACAGTGCACTTCTCAGTGCAAGACTGCTCACTGAAGCATAGGGTGCAACATGTAAGCCTTGCACCCTGTTTTATGTATGCTTGTCCCTCGTGGGCCGTCTATATTGTACGACGTATTTAGACACAAAGTGATACTCTAAACATGGATACCACATGGCCCATCTCGCGACTGAACTATTGCTCTATATGTTGCCGTTATGTTCCCAATACAAGCGCAACTCACCGTTCTACGTTAGTTAAAAGAGCTTCTCATATTCACCTAAGTAACGGCTACCTTAACATACATGTGTGATGAGTGAGTGCGCGAACAATGCGCGCGTCATGTATTCGGTGATGTGTCGTGGTGTTGGTGGCGCAAGGGTTCCAAACGCGGTGGGTGATGCTACAGAAGCACCGCGCAACGGACACGTGCGACTCGTCAAAGAGGAAGACGTCGGCGGGGCATGGCACGTGTGGCCGCCGCCAATAGGAAGATGGCACGGGGGACGGGTGAGAAGAAGAGGAGGAGATAGAAGGCAGCCAGTCTGACTGGGACAGCTCGGACGAGACGCTGGTGTCAGGGTCTGTGCCGTCGGGTTTCGGAGTCGAGCACAAAGGGCCCGACAGCGTCTGCCTCCGTCCTCGAGAGACGGGCAATTCTGGAAATTGGTCGCTCCCATCGTCCGAGCAGCGGATCCGGGCAGCTGAGCCTCCGTGGAGTGCAGAAATCACTGTCCCGGCTGCTTAGAGGACTCCTGCTGCCAGTTGCCAGCCACGGGACGAGCCCGGGTGCCTGCCGCCAGGTTCCACGCTAGGTGCGTGGGCAGGAAGGTGGCCAGCCGCTTTGCCAAGGCCGCTCCCTCCGGTAACCTCTGCGCCGACTCAACCCATCGTCTGCTCCACGAGCGCCGTCGCCGTCAACGTGTCAGCGACGACTCCGCCGCCCGAGCCACCACCAGCGACTCAAAACCGGTGACTTGTTTCTCTCGAACGTCCCCCGAAACTTAGATACACTTGATAGCCCCGGACACCATGATGTTAGTTTAGGCATAGCTTTACTCTATTTGGTGCCGTTGTCTGTTTTTTTTTCCTTTTCTCTTCTTTCCCGTGTGTGTGATAAAGTTAATTTTTTTAGTGTGTTTGAAAAAATGGCTCCTTCCTTTTCCGGTCAGAGGCCTTGCCTCAATAAAACAAGCTCAAAGCACTAAACCTGCATAACAAATTGGCGTCCGCTACGACAGGACGGAACAGGACGAAGCCATTTTCTTTATTTCTTTGAGTAGACGATCACCGCTATGAGTACCGCAGAATTTATAGCATTGGGCGAGCGCTTGGGGTTGCAGGGCGCGGAACTGAAAAAGTGGGTAGATGAGCAGTCTGAAAGGGCTCAGGAAGAGGCTAACAAAGCGCGTGAGGAACGGGTCGCAGAGCGTGAAGCAACAAAGCAGAGATTGGAGCTTGAACAGAGAGCACTGGAGCTACGCCTTAAGATAGTTGAAGCTGGAGGTTCCACCGAGTCAACCACTCGAGTCCGAGAACCAGAGGTAACACGTCCACCAATCGTGAACCCTCATAGTTTGATTCCCGTGTTCACGAGAGCCGGGATGATTGGACGCTTACTTAAAGCGATTTGAGCTGGTTGCTAATGGTCAAGATTGGCCTAAAGAGAAATGGGCCACTGGCCTGAGTTTTGTGCCTGGATGGTGAGGCATTAAAGGTGTTTGGCCGTTTGTCGCCTGAAGACTCGCTGAACTATGAGTCTGTGAAAAAGGCGTTGCTCCAGCGTTTTCGTTGTACTGCTGATGGATATCGAGAGAAATTCCATCGCAGTAGGCCCCTCGACAATGAGACTGCTAAGCAGTACGCTACCAGGCTGTTTAGTTTTTTTGATCGATGGGTAGAGATGGCCGAACACGGTAAAACATTTGAAGCAGTGCGAGATTTGATAGTCGCAGAACAGCTTCTCAACAACTGCCATAGCCGTCTTTCTTTGTTTCTTCGCGAAAGAAACTGCAAAACGGTTCAACAAATAGCAGAAGCGGCTGACCATTTCATGGAAGCCCAGCGACAAAACAACCTGCTTGTTTTTCGGGAAAAAGAAGAAAGCCGACAGAAAAACCTTGGCGAACCTGGCAAGTCCCCAGCCAAATGTTTCGTGTGTGGCAAAGCAGGACACCAAGCGTCAGACTGTCGCACGAAAGTCAGCCAACCCTATTGTGGCTTCTGCCGCAAAGCGGGTCACGACACTCAGTCCTGCAGACGGAAAGGTGGAGGCGGAAAGGAAGCTACAGCTTGTCTTTCGTCACCAGTCGCTGTTTCAGGACAGGAGAGCTCGGGGGGCTCCAGTCAAGGTACAAGACGAGCGTACGGACATCCACCCAATGGAATCTACAACCTGCCTGTCTTGCCAGGGGAGTTGTTCGGACAGACGGTTTCAGTGCTACGGGACACGGGCAGCAACAGTCTGGTAGTACGAAGGTCCTTGGTCCCCGATAGAGCTTTGATCGGCACCAAAGCAAAGCTGCTGCTCGCGGATGGGAGTACGATTGAAGCTCCGGAAGCGGAGGTCACCGTATTTTCACCCTATTACAGTGGGCAAGCTGTGGTAAAATGTTTGGAAAACCCCCTGTACGACGTCATAGTCGGCAATGTCCCTGGGGCACGGGACCACACGGACCCCGATCCTAAGTGGAAGAACCTCACGAAAGTCACGGAAGGCGACCATGGATTCCCAAGGCAGGAGCGCAAGCTCACGTCGATAAGCGGGGAAAATCCGGCGGTCGTTGGTGCGAAAGTCGTGAAGGAGCACCACAAGAGTGATCTGGCACTACTGAACGTGTCAAGGCAGGTGTTCCAAAGGAAGCAAGAGCAAGATTCGAGTCTGGAAGTTTGTAGGAAGAAGATTGGCCGGACCATTGTTGGCGCTGGGTCCACAGTGCAGTCGTTTTACACCGACAACGGAATCTTGTACCGCTCTTACCAGTTCTGTCCTGGGAAGACTGTTGCGCAAGCGGTGGTTCCCAGAAGTCTTCGTGCCCAAGTATTGGTACTAGCCCACGAAAATCCATTTTCTGGTCATCAGGGAATAAAGAAGACCACTGAAAGAATACTCAGTGCATTTTACTGGCCCGGAGTGCAAGCGGACATTCAAAGATTCGTCCGATCATGCGACTCTTGCCAACGGACCATACCGAAGGGAAAACTCGGCAAAGCTCCGCTTGGACGCATGCCACTAATTGATACACCATTTGAACGAGTGGCCGTGGACATAATCGGTCCGTTGTCACCGATCTCGATCAAAGGGAACCGATATATTCTGACGCTGATCGATTTTGCCACTAGGTATCCTGATGCCATACCACTACCTGCGATCGATTCGGCAACGGTGGCAGAAGGGCTGCTGGAAATGTTTTCCAGAATCGGTTTCCCGCGGGAGATTCTTTGTGACAACGCATCCTGTTTCACATCCAAGTTGATGAAGGATGTGAATGAAATGCTAGCCATCAAACACCTCAGCTGCACACCATATCACCCAATGTGCAACGGGATGGTAGAACGTTTTAATGGCACGTTGAAGGGAATGCTACGCAAGTTGTGCCAAGAGCAACCAAAGATGTGGGATCGATATCTCGCTCCTCTTTTGTTTGCTTACCGCGAGGTGCCGCAGACAAGTCTCGGGTTTTCACCTTTTGAGCTCATTTACGGGCGACAAGCAAGAGGTCCGCTGAGTGTACTGAGGGAACTGTGGACTAAAGACGAAATAAGCGAGGAAATGAAAACCACGTACCGATATGTCTTAGATTTGCGGGAGCGGCTAGAAGAAACGATACGCCTCGCGCATCAAAACTTGAGCAAGGCCCAAGCCTCACAAAAGAAATATTATGATCGGAGGAGTTATCGCCGTCAACTGAAGGTGGGAGATCGAGCGTTGGTATTGCTTCCAACCAAGCAGAATAAGCTGCTGATGCACTGGAAAGGACCTTTCCTCGTCTCGGGCAAGAAAAACGACTTTGACTATTGGTTGGATGTTGGCGACAGCAAAAAGCTGTTCCACATCAATATGCTGAAACGATACGAGGAGAGAGAACCGACAGCCCATTTTCAAGCGTCGACATTCGTTGTGGTGAGGAAGAGGAGACTGACAACCCGACTGAATGTCTGGAGCCAAGAAAAGGACTCGGAATTGAAGCCGTCCGAAGTCGGAAGACTTGACCGACCTACAGAGGGAACAAGTAGAGAGCGTGCTGAATAAGCACAAGGGTGTTTTCGCCGAGACTCCTCGGAGCACAAACCTTGTGGAGTGCCGACTTGAACTGACAACCTCAGACCCCATACACACGCCGCAATATCCCTTACCTTTTGCCATGCAGGAGATCGTCGAAAAGAAGTGAAAGATATGCTGGAGCTTGAGTGATAGAACGATCCCTAATCTCCTTATAATTCGCCTCTCATCCTCGTAAAGAAACCTGATAAGACCTATCGGCCTGCATCGATTTCCGGCGTATAAACAGCGTCCTGATATCCGATGCCGAGCCTATTCCGAGGACAGATGTGATGTTTGCAGACGTCGGAACTAAAAGGTACTTTTCAAAGTTAGATTTGACGAAGGGATATTGGCAGGTGCCACTTGAAGAGCAATCCCGAGAAAAGACCGCTTTTCGACCAAATCAGGCCACTACCACTTTCGGTACATGCCATTTGGGATTAAGACGGCATCGGCTATTTTTACACGGCTGATGAGGGCTGTGCTGGTTGGGATCCCAAATGTCGTCCATTATATAGATGATGTACTCATCGCCACCCACACGTGGGATGAACATCTGAAGACGCTCGAACAACTGTTCAGCAGAATACGGGATGCTGGCCTGACAGTGAAACCCCAAAAATGTGAAGTGGGAGCACGCGAGATCACTTTCTTGGGCCATGTCTTAGGAGGTGGTGAGGTTCGTCCGATGGAGAGCATGGTTGCAAAGATCTTGGAAGCGACAAAACCGGAAACCAAGAAGCAAGTGCGCTCATTTTTAGGACTGGCCGGCTACTACAGAGACATGATCCCTCACTAAGCTGAAAAAGTCCTCCTTTGGTGGAAATGACCCGAAAGCGAGAGAGCAACCGTCGTAACGTGGACACCCGAAAGAGACGGCGGCATTTGAAGATATTAAAACGGCACTAGCATCTCGACCTATTGTCAAGGCGCCCGATCTCGAAAAAGAAGTATGTGATTCGATCCGATGCGTCAGACAGAGGAATAGGAGCCGTTCTCATGCAAGAGCACGACGGCGTCTTGCATCCGGTCTTCATATGCTAGTCGACAACATGGTTCCGCGTGAAACTCGTTACTCGGCCATTGAACGAGAATGTTCTGGCATTGGTCTGGGCTGTTGAGAAATTTCACATTTACGTTTACGGGACCACGTTTGTCATTCAAACCGACCACCAACCTCTCTCATATCTCTCTCAGGCTAAACACCTTAATAGCAGGGTCCCTTCGATGGAGTCTGGTTCTACAGGAGTATTCCTTCAGAGTAGAACATATAAAAGGATCAGAAAATGTTGGTGCAGACTTTTTGAGCAGAATTTAGGACTGAATATTTAATCGGTGACTGTTCATCGTGCAGGTGCGATTATGAAGTGACCATGCATGTATGTAGAGACAGTTTTAACTAGTTAAGCTTCACTCATCGCGCTATAAGTTTTTTTTATATAAAAAACTTATCGAGGGGGGGGGACTTTCTTGTGATGAGTGAGTGCGCGAACAATGCGCGCGTCATGTATTCGGTGCTGTGTCTTGGTGTTGGTGGCGCAAGGGTTCCAAACGCGGTGGGTGATGCTACAGAAGCACCGCGCAACGGACACGTGCGACACGTCAAAGAGGAAGACGTCGGCGGGGCATGGCACGTGTGGCCGCCGCCAATAGGAAGATGGCACGGCGGACGGGTGAGAAGAGGAAGAGGAGGAGATAGAAGGCAGCCAGTCTGACTCGGACAGCTCGGACGAGACGCTGGTGTCAGGGTCTGTGCCGTCGGGTTTCGGACTCGAGCACAAAGGGCCGACAGCGTCTGCTTCCAGACGTCCTCGGAGACGGGACAATCTGGAAAGGGTCGTTCTCATCTTCCGAGCAGCGGATCCGGGCAGCTGAGCCACCGTGGAGCGCAGAACTCAGCTGTCCCGGCTGCCGAGAGGACTCCTGCTGCCAGTGGCTAGCCACGGGAACGAGCCCGGGTGCCTGCCGCCAGATTCCACGCTCGGTACGTGGGCAGGAAGGTGACCAGCCGCTTTGCCAAGGCCAACCCCTTCTGTAACCTCTGCACCGACTCGACACATCGTCCGCTCCACGAGCGCCGTCGCTGTCAACTTGTCAGCGACGACTCCGCCGCCCGAGCCACCACCAGCGACTCAAAAACCGGTGACTTTTTTCTCTAGAACGTCCCCTGAAACTTAGATACAATTCATAGCCCGGACACCATGATGTTAGTTTAGGCATAGCTTGACTCTATTTGGTGCCGTTACCTGTTTTTTTTTCCTTTTCTCTTCTTTTTTTGTGTGCTATAAAGTTAATTTTTTTGTGTGTGTTTGAAAATGGCTTCTTTCCTTTTCCGGTCAGAGGCCTTGCCTCAATAAAACAAGCTCAAAGCACTAAACCGCATATATATAAAGTTAATTTTTTGTGTGTGTTTGAAAATGGCTTCTTTCCTTTTCCGGTCAGAGGCCTTGCCTCAATAAAACAAGCTCAAAGCACTAAACCTGCATAACAGTACTGTGGGTTCTTGGACGTTAAGCTTTCGAAGATTAAAAAATTTTTAGAGATGCAAACACCCCTCTTGCGTGCCTCACGTTTTGCATGGGTGCAGCCTATGAAAATGTTTTGGTTACAGTGTAGACAGTTGTGACTCATGTTACAATGGAAGAACGTGAGCTTGGGCATGTTGGTATTCCATCTTAACGCCTATAGCGCACCGACGGGACAGGAACACAGAGGTGTCCTGTCCCTTCTGTGCGCTCTAGATGTTAAGGTCATGTTCAATCAATCAATCAATCAATAAGTTTATATCATGATATAAAAGAATAATACATGGAGTAAAATATACAGACGAGGGTCCCAAAGTACACGACTGCAACGGGATCCTCGGTGATTACAAATAAATAAAACAACAATAAGCAGCTGTTAGAATCGCAGAAACAAAGAATACACAAGCAGATTGAAAACAAAAGGGCATGGCATCAAAAATACAAATAATAATACATTGTGAAGTAACAAAAAGACCGATCAACTATTTAACAGATGCTCTTTTAATGAGTTTTTAAATGAATAAAAGAAACTTTACATTCTAGTGAAGTGGGCAAGTTATTCCATATGGAGATGGTACAGAAGAGAGAAGATGATTTACCATAGTTAGTATGAACCTGATTTATCATAGTTAGTATGTTACGAGCCAAGGTGTATCTGATATCCAGAAACATAAAAGAAGACGGCCCCAAAACAGGAGACACTTAGCCGGGAACAGATAATTAAGGCTCCTGTCAATGACCGCCAATAAGAGCACGGTCCACTCACTTTGCAAGGACGATCATAATGTGAGAGGAGAAGATGTCCATGTACTGACAGGCAGGCCGGTAGGCACGGCACAACCTGAAAGAAACAATCATTTAAGTTCCGTGTGCACTTTTCACTCCATTAACTATCAAAGTTAAAAGCACTTATAACAATCTACAGGTTAAAGGACCATATTTTGATGCACTTACGGTTTTTTCCATGCTACCCATTGAAACTGCGTCCAGATATAACGAACATTTTTCAAAGAAAATGTCCTAGTTTTATGATGAACACCTCAGACACTGTCACGATAAAAATATGAAATGTATGAAGTGGGGAAAAAAAAAAATCAAAACAGCCCAAGAGAGGCACATGCTCACACGTGCCCTGTTCTAGTTTAATCGCGACAAACATATCCTAGATCAGCGAGCCCTGCAAGTAGATTTAGAATGCCATGAGAGAAGCAAGTCACTTTCCAGCATTTCTCCAGGGGAAGAATGGCACCGAAAGGGGAAGAAGGAAAAAAAAAAAAGGAAGCACGGGCATGAAGCCCAGCGGTCAGCTTTTCACAAGGCAACTTTTTCGGACACCGTTCTCTACAGCTACAACCACCCGTGACGAATCAAACAATGACTTTGAACGCAAGAGCAAGCAAAGTTTAGTAACCAAACGAGCAACAAGGCGCACCTGGTGTTAAGTTCATGGTCGAGCTCATTGAAGTGCCGCAGGAAGAGGCGCGCATAGGGGGACCAGGTGCGCACGCCCAGCACGCCTGGCTCCCGCTTGATGACGATCGGTGTAGTTGTAGAAGAAGTACATCACCTGCCAAGCAAGCACCAGCGGAAGCAGCAGCAGGTTCGCCAGGCCACCCACAGGATGCGCCTGAAACACCCCAACAACCATCACAGAAGGGGCACAGGAAGAAACATGTCTCTCTCCAAGATGATTGACATTAATAATACTGTAGAATCTTGGTAGACAGAAACCTGTAGGAACTAGAATATGTTTCTACTTACTGTAAAAACTAATGAGAACCAACAGACACTAATGCCAGGGAAAGTATAGGGGGTATTATTTGTAGTAAGTAGAATGTAAATGTGAAGCAAGTAAAGTGGACGAAAAGATAACTTCAAAAGATAACTGCAAATAACGTTCTTCACCCTTTATTATTGTTGTGTCATTGCTACTTCTTTTGTATTTGTATTTGTAATAACCACCCTGCATGGACCACGAGTCCGCAGTATTGAATAAATAAAATAAAAATAACTTGCCACCGGCAGGGACCGAACCTGCGACCTTCGAATAACGCGTTCGATGCTCTACCACTGAGCTACGGCGGCGGTCATCCTCCCATCCACTTTGTGGGGTATATATGTGTATTTAAACCAAGGAGTCTTAGTCAGCGCCAATCGCAGTCATGGTTGCGGGTGCGAAACACTCTTTTTCTGCCTTTTGGCGTCACGTAGCATGTGACCTTTTACGAGCTGGCAGCCGACCGTGCTACGTGACACCAAAAGGCAGAAAAGAGTGTTCCACACTCGCCGAGTATATACGGCAGTTATTACTGAACATTGCATTCATTACGTTCATTAGCTATCAGAAGCATTTCTGGAACAGACGACGTCCACCGATGAATCGCCGCCACACTTTCACGCTACCGGTAGGCCTAGACGTCACGAGCCTCTGCGGAGAGTGCGTTTTGCTGTCGAGCCGACTTGTACAACAGAAGCTACGTCGGCACCGTGCATGTGTCATGGCTTACTTGGCACGCATGTGTGAGTGCTGTTATTCAGCGGAATAATTCTTGGTCCGTGGTTGCAACTTTGACGGCCCCCATGATGAAGTTGCACGTTTGGATGCGCTGGCGGTGCGATTGCCGGTGATAGACGCCCCCAAACCCAACACTCTGGCACAGTTTGGCGCAATTTTCGTCGTATTATCAGGATGGCACAGTAAATACAATTTGGCTCACTTTGGCGCAGGAGTGGAATCACTGCTGAATCCTTAGCTGACAACTGCATCTTCCAACTTCACGATGTTCTCCAAGACTACAATCTTGCTGCTGCTGCCCTCATTGCCTTCCTTTAGAAATTTCATTTTATTTTGCCTCTGTGCTTGTTTTTTTTCTCCCTCACGCATCTATTTGCATGAGTTTTTTCTGAGTGCTGCACAACACTCAAGTTTCCTGCAATGGAAGAACTTTGCACTGATGAGATGTGCAGCAGCTGCTTCCACGAGCCCCGTCTCCTTCACAAACTAAGGTCTATCAGCTGTCAATAGTTTTTGGAGGTCATCAATAGTAGCGATGCTGTCACTCAAGTGAGCCTTTGCTGCGCGTCTGCATGCGCTTACAGCAGCCAGCTTTTCAGATGAGCCGACAAAAAAATGCGATGAATAAGCCACTCCTGTGTCCAAGCGTCATCTTACGCCACAAAAGTGTCAGGTCGACTTGTTCTGTTAAGGCAGGTAGCGCAAAGAGACACGGACACAAGCGAAGAATAAGTGCACAGGACAAGCGCCAATCAACAGTGCACAGGTGGCGCTTGTCCTGTGCACTTATTCTTCGCTTGTGTCCGTGTCTCTTTGCGCTACCTGCCTTAACATGAGTTCCCACAAACTAGCCCAGTTATCCGTCTCGTAAGACTTGCTCTGTGTGACTCAATGTGAGCTCTCCATTTCCTGCAGAAGGAATGTTTGACTATAGAGCTCAATGTCTTCCCTGTTCAAGCCACTATTCTGCTCTCCAAGGCCACAAGTTGACAAGTTGTCTTCGGAACGCTTTCTCTTCTTTCCCGCTTCTTCTGGGGCGGCTTCGAGAGGTAGCAAGGTAGATTTGGAAAAAAACCTTCGGGAATGTACCTTCAACGAGGCTTCATTTTTCACGCACTGTTTGAGGAACCGTTCCCTTGATATGTACGTAGAGTCACCGACCGATAAATCAGACACCGATAATTCGGACATGCTCTGTAATTCGGACAGTTGCGTGGCACCGCCGATGGTCCCACAGAAGTGATGTGTAAAGACGACCGATATTTCGGACAGCTGCCAGATCTACATTCGATAATCCGGACCCTGTCCGAGACTGTCGCGCACGCAGAATCAGCAGCCGTTCTCTCCTCCGGCACCCATACCATACAATGTATGGCCTCAGAGATCAAAATGAAAGCTAATTGATGATCTATGAGGCTTTATTTTGATCACAGCTTTATGCCTCAGAGATTTATCATTGAAAATGCCAATCTTGGAGGCGCTGCTCAACTGTGGGGGATCGTGTTGACATCGCGAACATCCTACATTCCGGTTCCTGTATCCGCGCGCTGCACTGCTATCGCCACCATTCTATTGAATGTGTCTGTGGTACAGCGTTTAGCTAAATTCTGCGCGTGTTCATTTTTATTTTGAGACTTGCTTTATTTTACGCCCTGCTGTCTCACAAGATCAGAGTTAAATGGCACCAACGGCGTCCTCACAGCCAGTGCCGAAGGCCGCGCAGACGATGACGAAACGCGGCAGATATACAACGCTAACCATGGCGAAGAAAGCAGTCATCATTCAGCAAGTGCTCAGTGGTCATCCGCAAGTCGAAGTTGCTCGAGAGTTCAACGTTTCGAAGCAAATCATATCGGACTACATGAAGAATAAGGATAAGATTTTAGGCGCGACGGAGACATCATCCGGAAGTGAACAAAAGAGGGTGCGCCAAGGTTTTCATCCGCAGTTGGAAGAAGCGTTGAGCATCTGGCTTAACGCTACCGTCGCTCAGCGGGTTCCAGTTTCTGGCAACCTCTTGAAGCAAAAGGCTGAGACATTGGCACTTCGCCTTGGCATTGATGGATTTAAGTTCAGCAATGGCTGGCTCCGGAACTTTAGAAGTGGTACGACCTCGCTTTCAAAAAAATGTGCGGTGAGAGCAGTGCCGTGGATAGCACACTGGTAGCGAACTACAGTAGAACCCCGTTAATACGTTTTTGAAGGGACCGCAGGAAATAAACGTAAGAGACGGGAAACGCAAGAGCCGAAAAACAGGAAAAACGACAAAATATTTAGTGGTACAGAATTTTATTTCAATGCTTACGCGTGAAAAAACCGTGCTACGTTGCTTGGTACTTTTACTCATGTCCAAGCAGCCTGAAAAGTTTTTCGAGCACCTGCAGTCTCACATCCTTTTCATAAATCTAGTGCCACCACAGCCGACACCTGACAAGCGATCGCTTACGGCGATACCTTGTTGCCAGTTGCGTCGCCGAGCGATACTGCAGGACCATTAGCATAGCGTCAGACCACCGTGGCTTGTAGTAAACGGTCGAACGCCTTGCGAAAGTAGAAGTACCCCTGAAAGCGGCTCCACCAACTCCTAAATTTCGTCACTTGTGCACACACTGACGCACTCAGCCCAAGGAGGCTTTTTTAACCTCCATGACTCAGCCACAGTCTAGTCGACGGATAGAAACGCAGAGCTGGGGACGGCGTCATCCACAGAAATGTAATCAACGTATGTGATTTTTTTTAGCACCAACAGCTGTAGGCGCGAAAGAACTAAGCACACACAAGCATGACCACATGAACTCTAACCCAGCTCGAACAACTATGACAAATAAACGCCAACGCAATGGCAGAAGTAAATGCCTATCTCGAAGCACTGCTTTCGCAAGTAATTACGTCATAGACGCCATCTTTGCAATACAAATTTCAAAGGCTATGCTTTTGTCATAGTAAATGCCGAATCTCGAAGGGCTTGCTTTCACGAGCACTTACGTCATAGACGCCATCTTTGCAATACGGATCTCGAAGACTATGCTTTTGTTTGTGTCAACTGAACGTATCTGTCGCTTGCGCCTCTCATGCGGCTAATGTCACGGACAAACCACGCCAAGCTGCGTGAAAAGTCACCATTGGCCGCTCTCTTAGGTACTCACTCGGTCGGCTCTGAGTGCACTTTGCGACGTATCATACGAGAACGGTCCCACAGTTACGACGCAACAGTGGGGTTCCCAATACATTGTACCCTATGGGAGCTGTGCCAGGACCGGCAGAGAAACGACGTAACACCGGGCAAACACATCAGAAAGGAACGTAACAGCGGTACAGTGGCTAGAATGGGGAAGTGTGACGACCGGCGAGCGGTTCCTATGGGATGCGCTGAAGACTGAGGAGAGGGAACCGCGTGGGGGCACTCGCTCCCGCATTCACGTCGCTGAAGCTCCGCTGCGCCGAAAAGCCTGCTGTTTCTCTTTGGTGAGTGACATGTGCGTGCGGTTAATTTTACGGATCTGCGCGCAACGAGAGGTACACGGTCACTGGTACTGCAATATGGAGTTCAAAATGCCAGGGAACTACACAAGAGGACAAACAATGCATTTATGTCAAGCATCTCAGGAAAGGCCTCATTAATGAAAGATCTGCGCGGAAACAACGCCGCTTGACTCGAGCTGTTCGTATATCATTAAGGAGGAGGGCACAAACACAAGCTCTAAGAGATTAAGCGCCAAGCTTTCGCCGTATGAAGACACTATGCAGAAACTGAAACAGCAAAGTGAGGAGCTCGAAGAAAACGTCCTTGAAAAGCCGACTACAGTCGACGTCCGATTTCCCGGACCCTCAAGGGACCGCGAAAACGTCCGGAAAATCGGGCAGTCCGGAAAAACGAATGCATGTGAAAACGCACGTTTTTGGTAGGTATTTTTCGCTGACGGAGAGGGTCACAGCCGGAATACAAGATTCCCATAGCAATTCAGCCAATGCATCGTTTAGGTGGCTCTGAAGAGAGCCGTTTATATATAAAAAAAAAATACGACGTGGCCGGCACTACCTCATAGGTCAGCACTTGGGCGCAAAGAAGTCTTTTGCACGGTCCGCTTGCGCGCGATTATGTCTGCCTCAATTTCAGTCAACGTCATGTTGCCGATGTACACCAATGACAGTGTTATCAGTGCTCGCGTCAACTCCGAGCTCGTTGGCTGTGTAGGAGCTGGCTCTTCGTTCTCGGTGTCGGAGTCATCGGAATCCTCCGTAACTTGATGAATGATTTCGTCATCGGTCAACTCCGCACATAGCTCGAGGTCTTTGTCAGCGTCGGCGAAGTCCTCAAGGGTTATCTCGGCTGGAATCAACACGCCGCCAGCGCGCAGATCGTCGAAGGCAACGTCTGCGGATGGCAGTTCGTCATCGTGAGCCTACGAGGTGGCTTTGTGCGCTTCGAAGGCGCAGACGAAGACGAAGGAGCAGTCGGTGCCATTGCTGTAAACGGCGAATCCGCTCGACGAAAAGCGCAGCACGAAACAGCTAGGAACTCGGTGGATGCTGAAGGTCGGGAAACGTGATCACTGAAGGTAGCGCGCAGCAGCAAACGATCAACCGCAGACACGACCGCAGAGCTGGCACAGCTGACAAAAACAAACACGTGAACGAACACAGTGAGGTCTGGCTTGGCTACGCTACGGCTGGCAACGGATGACACGTGCGGTTTCGAGGTTACGGCAGCCGCGGCCCCGGTGCGGCGGTGCTGCTGGCCACACCTGCGATGCGAGTACGGTGGGTTCAAGGATATGAAATGAAAACAACCAAAATGGCGGCGTCGGTGGTGACTTTGGGTCGGCGGTTTAACAGTAAAAGTCCGGGAAATCGGATGGCGAAGGCTATAAGCATCCGGAATTTCGGACTTTTTAATACATTGACTCTACGGGGAACTTGACGGTGCCACAGAAGAGTCCGGGAAATCAGGCATGTCCGGAATTTCGGGCGTCCGGGAAACCGGACGTCGACTGTAAAGATTCACACCCAAGCTTTGCCATCATGCAGTGTTCTCAGGGTGCACGACGTAAGTCGGCCAAGGGAATGAAGTACAACCCAGATTGGTTAATTGAACGCATGATAATGCGAATGAAGAAGCCCTCGGCTGCTTTGTCATCTGGTTGGTTAGGCGAGAGCTTAACCAACTACAGTAAACCTCGTTAATTCGAAGGCCTCGGGACCGAGAAAATATCCCAATTAAGCAGGATTCCCAATTATCCGAAACAACGCGAAATCAAAGAAATCAGCCAGAAAACGTGATGTACAGAAGTCACACCTTTATTGTGGCAAGTCAGCCTACTTGGAGAAAAATTCCTCCATGCGTGACTGACGCGTTCGGTAGTTCCCAGCACTGAAAGTCATATTTTCCAGCCTGTCAATGAGGCGCAGCATCTGAGCCTCGCCGCCGTTGCACTCGACGAAGCTGCGCACAACACTCAAGGCATCGATGACATCCGCCAAAGGGGGTGCTCGGGAGGGCTCGTCATCGCTGTCAACATTAGAGGCCGAATCGGTCGATCTCGCAGCTATCTCGCTGTCGATGTCCGGCGTAACACGTCTGCACTGTGCACCCGACATTTGCGTACTCGGAGAATCCGATTGGAGTGCACTCCTCGTCCGCGTGCAAAGCCTCATATCGAGCGCAGAGAGTCTCCCCTTCTTCATCAAACGGGCAAGTGACAGCGGTGACAGCAAACTCAGCGGAGGTTGCCTCTTCTTTCACAAAACCGGCGTGCTCAAAACACCGTCGAATAACGGTGGCCTCCACCTGCCTCCATGCGTGCACAATGAGGCAAATACCACCGAGGAGGTCAATGTTATACTCCTTCCGTTGTCATAGCAAAGGAGCATTCGCTTCAACAGATTGTAGCGATATATTTTTCCTGGTATGGTGTATGACGCCCTGGTCCATCGGCCTGCGATAGCGACGTCGTGTTCGGGGGTAGAAAGACCAGCCTGATTGCCTGCAGGTTCTGAATGTCGCCGTGAGCTGGGAAATTATCGACGACGAACAAAACGCTGCGCCCTGCGGCCGCAAACTTGCGGTCAAGGTGCCGCACGTATTCTTCAAAGAGTGCAGCCGTCATCCAAGCTTTCTTGTTGTTTTTATAGATCAGGTCATCCTTGGATGGCAGTCGTGCATTTTTGAAACAACGAGGCTTTTCTGTCTTCCCAATAACAAGCAGTGGCAGCTTGTGCTCACCGCACATGCTTGCACCAAACAAAACAGTGGTTCTATCTTTGTTCTGTTTCCGCCCCTTAATGTCTGCCTCCTTCAAAGCGAACGTCTTCGTAGGCAACATTTTGTAGAACAGAGCATCTTCATCAAGGTTGTAAACATCTGCTGCTTCGTACTTGGCGAGTAGTGGAGCCAAGGTGTGCTGCTTCCAGCCGTCGACAACAGACTGATCCGCGCTGCCACTCTCGCCACAAACAGTCACGAATGTCAGGTTGTTGCGCTCCTTAAATCGGCAAAACCATCCATTGCTGCATTTAAACTCAGAATGTCCAAGTTGCAGCGCCAGCTGGTTGGCCTTCTCACGCAATATGGTCCCATTCACAGGAAGGTGTGCTGCGTTGGCTTTCTGCAGCCAGTCGATCAGAGCTGCTTCAACGTCGGCGTAGTAGGCGGGCGTACTCGTGTACGCTTTGACGAGTGCGTCTTGCTGTAAGCATCGAGAATTTTCTCCTTATTCTTGATGATGTTGCACAGCGTTGACAGAGGCACATGGTGCTTTTCGGCGAGAGCCGTTTTCGACGCCGTCGACTTGCTGGCCTCTTCAATTAAGCACACCTTTTCGTGCAGGGACAAGCTCTTGTACTTCGGCATCTTCCTTCCAAGCACACCTCAATCAACTAATTCACAGGGAAGACACTCAAGCGGAGACAGGAGACAAATGGAGCAGTCGCACCGAATCGCACAATGCTCGCCAGCCAACCTCCAATGGCACAAAGACTCCACAAAACATTCACTTCGCTAGAGTGGCTAACATCGCTGTTGAGATGATGTGATCATGATCGCAACCGCACGCATCGCCGCCTGGCAATTGCTAAACATGGCGTCTACGACGTATTTCCGGTAAAAAAAAACATGGCCTTCGAGATCCGTACATCAAAAAAAAAAATGCAAGTTTTAGTTACAGCCTCCGAGATTCGCGACACCCTTGCATATCTTGGAGTCGCGGCCAAGTGTGCCAATTAACCGGGAAGTTGCAGACTGGCCGCACCAATTATCCGGTTAGAGTGTACTAGAACTGTTGAGTGCGTGAACGCGCCCTCGCCGCCTGATGCCTTCGCGTCGACCGCAGCGGCGGCGCTGCAGTCGCTCGGTACTGAAGGCGCGCGGCGCCGCGCGCTAGAACGGGCCGCTAGAACTGCTGGACGCGTCGGCGGCACCCGGCTAATCGGCACTGATGTGGCTTTCGTTGCGTGTCTATCATTATTAAGCGTAGGAATCGTCGTCGTAAGCTTTGATGGACGACACTTCAAAGCTTTTAATGGATGCTTGCTTCATATATGCCTTTGAGATACTGCAAATCAGTTGTAGCCGAAGTGGACTGCTGGAAAGTACGAAAATATAAAAATGAAAACGGGCTGACACCAACCGTCAATATTCACGATCTCAGTGTAATTGAGCCGAACTCATTGCTGGGCTATTTAGAACAATTACTGTCAATTAACTAGACGCCGAACGACCGCCAGAAGAAAGAGACAGAGGAAACAAAAGGGCGTGTCTTATTCTTCTACCTTAATGCTTTCTTTGGTGGTGATTCGGCGTCTAGTTTATTCAGAGTAACTGAGCTGCTCTAATGGAATTTAACTGTGCTCAGAAAGCTGTGTGCTGATATTGTGCTGAAAGCACACCAAACATTTACCGCGCGTTGGCGAAGCTGCGTGTACGGTGCGTATCTTTACAAATGCGCTGTAAATATGACTTCGACATTACGAGGGCTCAAAGGTATTGGAACTCAAAGTTAACTCGACCGGTACAAATAACGGTCGTCCTCAGCTGCCTTGCACGGATATTGTTATTAATTGCTAGGCGCTGGGTGAGGGGGGGATACTTTACTGTCCGTATTTGTGCGTGTAAATATATATATATATATATAATATATATATATAAATATATATATATATAAACTAATCTCGCAAAACAGAGCACCACCCGCCCCTCCTGGCTTCACTTATGATACTTTACAGTATAAGCAATTGAAATATAATACAAACGTTGTCAAAAGAAGTTTTTTCTAATGGCATCGATAGAAGATCAGGAAAAGTGCAATATAAGCTGTCCATTGAAATGAGAGCTGGCTGTAATAAATGTAGGCAGAATAACCGACGGGCTACATTTACATCTGCGCATTTTAATATGCTTGAGATAAGCCTGATGCATGAAGTTTGTGCCTCGGAGTGAACACGCGCCTTCGGCTCGGCCTCCTGGCTCGCCTTCCTGGTATTTGAAGCCTCAGAGGTCGCATAACCAATGCATCTGTTAACCGCGGAAGCACGCTGTGAAACAAGATAGCCTTTCGGCATTAAGAAACAGCGCAAAAACTGGCAGAAACTCAGCCGTCACAATGATGAATGTGCGATAGAGTCATTTTGTACTCTGGTTACTCATGAAACAGTCGAGCGCATTGGAGCTCATACAGAGATCAATGCTCTGGGTATTCGTAGAGACTGCCGCAGAGAATTGTAGGCTTTTTTTCGTCGTGGTTCGTTAGTTCTTCGTAGTCAGTGTTCATAGTCACTTATAGTGTAGCGCGGCTCGAAGTGCTGCCTGCCAAACCGCACAGCAATCAGTGAGCAGCTAGATGCATGTGCGCAAAATCCGATTGTCCCTTCTCTGGGGGTCGGCAGGCTCCAAGAAAGGGAATATCTCGCGCAATTTTGGCACGCCTGCATATCACTCATGCACCATGGCACGTAGCAGGCGTTGAGACACCGATTAAAGCAGTAATGCATTAAACGCGCTCAAAAGGCGCAATTACACGCTTTCGTAGGCTGCGAAGAGCCGCGCCAAATGCAGAGCTCTCCACAGCTTCAGTACAAAGTGAACTAGCGCCGCCGCTACGGTCGCCCGTCGAGCATCACCCGAGATGCGGCGCGGCCGCTTCGTTCGTTCCACTGCCCCCTTCTAGTACACTGTAATCCGTTAAATTTACATGTAAAAATTTGGGACCGCGCAAATAAACAAATTATCCGGGATTCCCAATTAACCGAGTACAAATTACGAGGTTTACTGTAGATGATACAGTTTTTTTTTTCATAACGCGCCTCCACTTTTACACGAAGTCGCTGAACAAGGAACGTGCATCTACCCGCGAGAGAAAAAAAACATCTGAAGCTTAGCCGTCTGACATAAACATTCAGGCCACATGACTGCTTTCTAACCTGTGCGACTGCATCTTGTGGTTTTTGTGTTGTGTTTGGACAAGTATACAATAAAGTGTATTACAATAACGATAATACAATAAAGTGTCCACACTTTTTTTCATTAAGAGTTGTTTCACTAAATCTAGGGCGAACTAAACTATTGCAATCGCAAGAATCCAAACATCCTGTTGATCGCGTTTAGCTGAGGGCATTCCGCATCCGTGCAAGCTTCTGCCATCTGTTCAAGTCATCGTAGCATTACATATCAATGCGCTACGACATGCAAAGTGTGAAACCACACTAGCGAAAAAAAAAAAAAAAAACTCTAAGTGGAATAACGAAATGCGGCGATACGCGACCCTGGCCGACGCTTCTGCTTCAAGCGCACGACGTGAATACTGGGCCTCAGCGCCATCTATCTCGTTCCCTGCAAAACAGCACGACTGAGCGGGCGCACCACATCACACTTCCCCATTCTAGCCACTGTAACAGCGGGGTTTCTACTGTACCGTGGTGGAAAGTCAGTGAAGCTGCTTAGGCGCTACTCGGCGGACGACAACTTCAACCTCAATGAAACCGGGCTTTTTTTATAAGCTACTACCAGAGAAGACACTTGCCCATTCTGGAGAACCTTGCCACGGAGGAAAACTCTGCAAGGAACGGTCACTGTCGTTGTCGGCAGCAACACTTCCGGCACGGAAAAGCTCTCGCTGCCGGTCATAGAGAAATCGAAAAACCCTCGATGTTTTAAGGGGAAAAAAAATTTGCCTGTCTGGTACGAAGCCAATACGAAGGCGTGGGTCACGCAAAAGCTGTTGAAGAATATGTCCGAAAATTGGACTGAAACTTTGAATTGCAGAAGCACAAGGTATTTTGTTCGTAGATAACTGTACTGCCCATGCGCCGATCAGCTGTCTGATGACGCACTGTGTGCTCCGGAGCCGTCGCATGTAAACCTGTCTTGAGCCCTCGCTGTTCTTTCGTCATCGTACAGCGAGCATATCACTGGCGGAGTTACAGGCGGACTTGGCTGCAAGTAAGCGGAAGTGCGTGCAGCAACGCATTGACAACTTTTTTTTCAGCCACCGCGGACACTGAAGTGTCAATAAAAGCATTCTTTTCTGATGCATTCGTTTTTTTGGACTTTCGATAATTTACGTTCCCCGTGGAGTCCAAATTATCGGTCCGACTGTAGTTTTCGAGGATATCATCGTCAGGAACATAGACGTCTCCAACCTCAGACTTCGTCCAGAGCTCTTTCGGTGCGCGAAAGGGTCCTGTTCAGTGTGGAGAAGCGTTTCGTTGCTGGGAGCGAAGAAGAAATGCCGGGCCAACTTGTTGATATCCGCGTACAGCCGCTCATGCACCCAGGAACAGAACACGTCGGCATCATTCACTTACTGACTACAGTCAGCACAGCGCGGCTAGAGTAAGAGGATCCCAAAACCGAGAATGCAGTTAAACACGCATGTAAACACAACTCCAAACCCCATACGCAGCCGCCCCCCGACCGCGCCGTGTTGACCGAGCAAGAAGGAACAGCAGTGCCACGAGATGCAAGAATCGGTGGCCCGTCCACACAGCCACAGGAGTTAGAAACTGAACCTAATCTAGTAACGTTGGCTGAATGGCGCACAAGCTGCCGCCACCATTACTCTGGGCTGTGCCCCAGAGAGGCCAACCACAATTCCAGCTGGCTGGAAGGCAAGGTCCCTTGCAACTTGATCGGTTGGAGGTGGTGGTGGCTTGTACTGAAACCGCCTCCAATAACACTCCATGAGGCAGTCAGCGGCCTTTGCCAACTCCGCGAGATTGGCAAGCTGTTTGCCCTCCACCAAATCTTAGAGTTGTGGGTGCATTTGCCACAACATGCGGTCGACCCTTTTCAGATTCCGGCACTTCGCCGCCGATCCGGTCATAATAGGCCGCGATTGTGTAGATAAATTCTTTTAAATTTTCTTCTGGGTGTTGAGTGCAGAGCCCAAGTTCCTGCTTCAGGTGCCACTTCGAGTGAACGGAGGAGGACTCCGCGATGAACGCTGTCCTAAAGTCCTACCAAGATGCAAAGGATTTGATTAAGGGCAGCCACAACTTCGCGCTCCCCTCTCGCACAGCGGGCACAATGTGGGCAAGCCTATTGTCGGCGGCGACACCATTTACCAAACAAAAGGTTTCCGACCGGAACTCCTCAGGTGACTGCACACCGTTGAATCCCGAGAACTTCAGGGGATGACTTCCCGAGGACCGCGGAGTGCAGTCACTCGCCGGTTGTATCACCGCCGCTGCCGTTATGGAGCCCACAGGCATGGGGTCGGCTGTTACGAGTCTGACAGCAGCCGCGATTTGCTCGCGATTTTATCGCGGAGCCATTTGTTTGCCCCAGCAGGTGCTGCAGCAGCTCCTCTGGCACATTCACTGCCTCCACTTCCGTTGCCCTGTCGATCCCGGAAGTGGATCGACAGGGATTGTCACACTCGACGATCAGCAACCACGTTCACCACACAACCCTTTACGGTCGAATACGGATATATCAAACTCAAAGGGGATCGCGAATTATAGTTCGATATATGAAAAATTCGATATAAAAAAATACAGGCCCCGAGACCTTACCAGTGGCGGACGATCACCTACAATCGGCGCATTCAAGAATGACAACTAATTCCACACACAAGATGCAACAGAATGTTTTATTTGTGCGAAAACAAAATCGCTTATCTTGGCCTGCTTCTTCGTCTTCAAAATAAAGTTGATGACGCTGGCCTTGATCTTATCGAGGCTGTCCAGGTGCGACAGCCCCGTTCACTCCATGTCGCCGCAAAAACGGCAAATTGAGCCGAACACTGCCGCCACTTCAGCGGCGAAGTACGCGCGTGTAGTAGCCGCCTCGTCCGGACGATCTTCGTCACCATTTGAGCTGTCGGCCTGGGCATCCTTGGTCCCTGCGACCGCAGCTACAATTTCCTCGTCAGCGAGGCTCGCAACAGCCTGAACATTGCAGTCTGCTTCCACGAAATCGTCCGCAGACACTTCGGGTGGAACGGCAGCCGGGAAGAGGGACGACAACTCGCGAAACGCGTCGTCTATGCGCTCGTCGCCGCCGTCTTCACCAGTTTCCGCAAGTTCCGCCGTGACGAAGCCTGCCTTCAGGAAGCAGTTGGCCACTGTGTCCGTCTTTACATCTCACCAGGCGCCTGTCACCATTTTAATGGCACCAAGCAGGTCAACCTTCAGCTCAGTGCCCATGCGGAGGTTGACCAGCAGCCTATCAAGGAGTCGCCTCCTGTAGCCCACTTTTGAAGGACTTGATGATGCCCTGGTCGAGCGGTTGCAGCTTCGCTGTCGTGTTGGCCGGCAGAAACTTCAGCTCGATGTTTTTGAGCTCGCAGGTGAGCACGCACGCAAAAGAGGAATGCGGTGGTATGTGACAACTCATGGAAGTGAACTCCAACAAATCGCTCGCGATCAGTCGTGATGGCGGCAATGGTTACCCGGGCGCTTGGGCTACATGTGAGGGCAGCAGCGATGTACGAAAGGCGCGGGCTGTGGTTGGCTGATCAAAACTCGCAAAATAGCAACAACAACAAAAAAAGAGGCGAAAGAGGAGGCCGCCGGCTACTTCGTTCCTCTCTCCAAGCCGACGGTAACGCGGAGAAAGCATGAGAAAGAGAGAGAAAAAAAAAGAAAAAAGGAAGCCGTTCCACAAGTTGGAGAACGCGCCCAACAGGAGTGCAGTCCGAGCCCTCTTGCCCTCACGTTTTTCCGAGCGTACCGGGCGTCGGTGGAGGTGCGGTGCCGTGAAGGTCGTGGGGCGCAGCGAGTGCCGAAGCGTGGAGCCACGAAGGTCGTGGGGCGCAGCGAGTGCCGAAGCGTGGTGCCGCGAATGTCGTGGGGCGCAGCGAGTGCCGAAGTGCACCTTCCAGCTCGCGTGGTGTTCGATATATCCGATGGCGGGTAAAAATACCGTTCGATATAAACGTGCGAATTTCGATACTTTTGGAAAGGATTTTCAAGGGGATAATTTAAGAGTTCGATATAGTAGAAAATTCGATATTTGTGGGTTCGATATATCCGTGTTCGACTGTACTGCCCATGCCACGTCCGACTCCTTGCGTCCCTCTCTGTCTCTCTTCTGTTTTTCCAAGCGCACAAGCACGCACTGTTCACTTGACACTCGTGTCATCTAGTTCCTGAACAGGCTAGTAGCATAGCGCGGGAAGGACACACGGACAAAGAAGAGGTACGAGACGAACACAAGCGCTAGCGCTTGTGTTCGTCTCGTACCTCTTCTTTGTCCGTGTGTCTTCCCGCACTATGCTACTAGCCTGTTCAAGATGAACCAAACAAGCCCATATTCGGTACCCTAGTCGACTTTATATCTAGTTCCTCTCCCGGCAACTACACAACGCCATAAGTCGACAAAAAAAGGGTGGAGCTCACTCCGACTCACTCAAGAAATATAATTTGCGCTTAAGGCTTACTCGGACTCGCCAAAATTTTTCTCAACCGACTCATTCGGACTCAAGCTCACCAAAATATTACTCACCCAGACTCACTCAAGTCTCCGAGTCACGGCTCAATCTGAGTGAGTGATTCAACTCATGAGTGAGTTTTCCAACATATGCACACAGCCTCAGAGACCCGCACCCAACACCACACGCACTCTTCACTCTCGTCTCTCACACAGTGGTCACCATCCATCGATGCAATGGTACTGACCATGATTTCATGTGCAGTGGTTGTGGCTGCCAGAAACAACCGTTGTTAGAATAGCTTACGGCAGTGCACATCAAAAGCATACCGTATATACTCGCATAATGATCGCACTTTTTTTTCAAAAAAATTGACGACAACTTTGGGGTGCAATCATTATGCAAGGTAAATTTTCCGCAAAATAATATTTCGAGCACCGAAAACGCAAACAAGTCGCGTATCGGAAATCTTATGATAGCTATCATGAACATAACCAAAAATAAGAGTAGAGTAAGGCTCACCTTTGTAATAAACGCACACATTATGCAGGAACTACATGCATTGCATATTGCCCTTTAATTTTTTCATTCACCGACCCCCTAACTTTCATTCAGTCTGAAGCGTCACTGGCGTCAGTGTCGTCGCCGCTCGATTCCCTGTCGGAACCGGCACTGTCATCGCAGTCCCACAGAAGGTTATCTTCCGTTCCGTTGAGCGCGTTAGATATGCCTGTATTCTGGTTTCGTCGACGGCGAGATGCCTGCCGGCAGCGCGGTTGCCATGCTCGAGCGCGTAATCAACCGCCTTCAGCTTAAACGCGGCAGTGAAACTCGCGTATCGCCGCATTGTGAACCGGTACTCAAACAAGCAACCACAAAGCACGCCACCACGTTACAGAACGGTGATAAAAACGCGGCGACGGCGGCGACGCGGCTTTTAGGGGCGAAGCTCCTTAAGGCGTGGGTCGGTCGTCCCCGATGTATGTAGTTGTAGTAGTAGGTAGCCACCTCTGGTTTAGTTCTCGGAGTGTTCACTAGATGGCTGTACTTGTAGTTGATGAAAAGATGCGAGATGTTATAAAACTAGATGGCGGTACTTGTAGTTGATGATGAAAGATGCGAGACGTTATAATAGGAATGATGTCACATATGGCGCGTGTCATTGGTAGAAGGCAATCGTTCAGCGACGTACGCTAGTTTGATTACATTTACTCAAGTGTTTCACTTTTAATTGTGGGGCGACTTGCACGGAAGAGTTTGCTAGTTTGATGACATTTACTCAAGTGTTTCACTTTTAAGGGGGGAGGTGGGGATCGAAGCTGAAATTCTTTATTTTTTGTCGTAGAACAATGAAATTTGGCATGCTTATTGGGAAGTGCACTAAATGACTATTTACAAAGTTTCATTAAGATATCTCCAGCAGTTTTGACATTATACATTTTTACTTGCATCATTGTTATACCAAACTTGCAGAAAGCCTGGCGTGACAACAAAACATGGTACAAGCCCAAAGTTGCCCTCATATTTTAGCCATAGGAATGGTTCATGCTGTGACATTCTCCAAATATTTTTATTACCCCGATTTTTTTTTACATGGGACATTACATCCATGCTTGCATAATGCATTCGTTATCGTCATGTCAAATTAGCTAAAGAGTAAAAAAACGAGGGAGTAATTTAAAAATATAGGAATGTCATAGCATAGAGAATTGAATAGGGAATACAATGCAACAGACCTCACGAAAATCCATCAAGTCATAGTCGTGCTACGCTTTCTGCAAGCGGGACAGTCTGGTCAAAACACACTTCTGAGAAAACGGGCCCTAAAGTTGCACAGCCACTACATGTAAATAAAAATGCCCTGGGGCTGTAATATTGAGTGTCTTTGCTTGCAGGGGTTTTCTTGTGTCCTTGATCTTTCATTTTTTCTGCACTATGTGCTTTCCTTTTTCTTTATTGGTTATTTTTGTCAGCTCTTTGAAGGGTGAGCCTTCAGGTTTAATGGCTAGACTCGCATTACAAGTCTGTGGCATGCAAATTTAGGTGTGCTGTGGCAGTTATGGCCAAGACATTGGTGGCTCAGGAATTTATGAGTAGAACTTAATGAAGCGAGTTTGGCAGATAAAAATTCGTCCACTCCTTTACACAATTTCATTTGTCACCCCCGCCTTGATACGCTTCATCATTCACCCGGTCGGGGTAATGGTAGTCGGCGAGGCTTTCATTATTTCAGTACATTTACAAAAGCTTGCTGCGATACCATGCACGGCTTGAAGCGCGCCTAAATTACATCACCACTGAGTGCTTATTTCCCCGCGAAGTGCTCGGCCGCGGGGTTCGAGAAGTCTGTGCCCGATATGCTGGGTGGCGGCATTTGCTGGCGATGCGCAATATGCCAAGCCGCAGCGATGAAACATCGGCGTGCAATATGCTTGGCCTCGCATTTTGGGGCGCCGACGCGCGAAATTGTCGCGGTGCTTCGAGCGATCGCTGTGCGACGAACTTTGGGAGATCGAGCGGCCGTGGCCGTGGGGTCCGCGGCGCAGCTGCCGATGCGTCAAATGCCGATCAGCGATTCCGAGCTGCCAGCGGGCGATATCATTAGTTGCTTGCAGCAAAGCGCATTGCGGATTGTTCGCTTTCGCATGTCTGCTAGCACGATGTTCTTCCCCGCAAAGTTCGAATTCGTCGGCGCCGTGAACGTAGTTAGGCCTAGCCACGACTCCGAGCAGTAAGCATGGTCGCGGTGTGTGCGGCCGCGGTGCCCGATGTTTCAAAGTTAGCCATGTTCGATCACGAACACAAAAAGTTGTCCCGCGGCGGTCTTCGTCACGAGGTCTGAGATGCCGACGGGCAGAACTTTAACCGCGGGTCCGACGAGTGAATGCAACACAGGTCCGAGACGTGCTTCTGCGATGTTCGCGAAGAGCGCGTCGGGCTATCGCAGTCTGATGCACGGTCTGAGGAATGAGCTTCCGGGTGCAGCTGCTAACGCGTAATTATCGTCGACCAGCGAACACAAAACGAGTGCGAACGCTTGAGTAATTAGCGTGATTTTCGACAGCCGTGACCCCGCGACGCGGAAGCCGCAGACGACGCACACCGGGAGCGACCATCGGACCAATGGCGAGGCGCGCTGGAGCATCATGGCGGCCGCGGCCAATCGGGGGCCTGGAAACGACCTTTAAACGTTTGCTTTTTGTGAGCTTGTTTTTAAATGGAGGAGCCAGCTGAGGCGGGGAATTTGAAGACGGAGAAATGCTCTTTCAGACGAGCCCTAGATGGTGGTGCTCGGTCGTGTCGTTACGGAGCTATAATTTTTTGAAAAACGCTTTCTTTTTTGCGAATTCCGCGATAATTTTCGCCACATCAGCGGGCGCAACAATTTTTAATAGCACTTCTACGTGGTTTTCAGCGAAGATATTTTGGAATTAGATAGAAAAAGGGCTACAGAAACTGAAAATGTGATTTTCAGAAAATCGATTTTTTTGCCATTTTTCGCGATTTGATCCCCGCGTCCCCCCTTAATTGTGGGGCGAATTGCACGGAAGAGTTTCACGGTTACCGATGATTCCGGAGCTTCGCCCCACTCATCATCATTCACCCCGTGAATATGCTGTGATCTTTTTCAGGAATTATAGGACTTCGTCGGCAGCTTGTTGCTGCGGGATGACAACAAGTCAACCAACAAGCGGCTGCCGCTGTAACACTGCGGGATATCAAAACCACGTGATCAAAACAAACATGGCGGCGGACGGAGCTAAGCGAACGCGTTTTTTCTCGTGAGTCATGGAGGTCGTGAGTGCGTCACGCGCGTCAACACAGTTTCTTCCATCGAAATAATGAATTCTTTCAATTAAATCGGTAAATTTGCGGCAACAGCATAGCCATGTCCGCTTTTAGAGGACAGAAACAGAGATGGGCGCGTTCAGCTGCCACAGACGTAGAAACACATGGCGGGCATGTGGTGAAAACTACAGCATTTGTCTTTACTGCTATCTTAATAAGGCACGTTTCCGCCAAGGGTGGGCAAAAATTAAGAATCTGTTTGGCGTGGGCAGTTAACTTGGTGAGTCTTGCAGAGTTATTTAAAGTTCAACAGATGGTAAACGTGATGAGCATCACGTTTACCATCTGCCTTACGGTGATGGGCTAGCAGACGCACGCGCGTAAAGGTCTTTCCTTTCTGTCTAGCCTCTCACGTCACCTGAGGACTCCCATTGTTGTGCAAATAAAAATTATTATTATTATATTATCAGCTAGACTTGGCACACGACATATCGCTGCGGCAAATTGGAGGTGCTATCATTACGCGGAAAAAAAAAAATCGAATTTTGACGACAAAATTTAGGGGTGTGATCATTACGCGAGTGCAATTATTATGCGAGTAAATACGGTAATAGCTACCCGTAAGATTCTGTGTCATCTCTGTTTTTGATGCGTGCTGCAATAAGCTATCATTACCAACCAACTAGCTCACCAGTACGTTTTACACCTGTTAGAAATCCAAGATGAGATGGAGAACGTGCCACAACTTGCCTGGACAGCTGCTGTGCCAGCATGTCTCTGTTGGCAGGCCTCTTGTACGTCTCCCGCAGGTGCCATGTGTTCTCAAAGGGGGCACCCGGAACCAGAAGAGGATGAGCTCGAGGTTGTACTTGAGGCCCTGGGTGAGATAGACCACGGGGCCGAGCAGGGGCAGCGTGAAGTGAAGAGGCAGCACGTCTTTGTTCACCAGGGCCACCATGTAGTTCTTGTAGCGAAGGATGCGGTTGTAGATGTCTGCATCCAGAAACCGTGCCAGTCAGCCAGAGGCCGTTACCGAGAACTGAAGCAGCATTCTCAGTTCAATCACTTTTCTAGGAATATACTTTCCATGAAAGCCAACAAAGCAGGATGGGAAGCTGGGGTAGTCAGTATGCTGCCACCGGTAAGGGAAAGTATGACAGACAAAACAGAGAGATGACAGACCTTGATTCTATGCATATCCCTCACTTGGAAGTACTAATTGCTTGGGCTAGTAGGCGTTTCATGACAAATGCTGTTTCATGTTGCACTGTCCTTCACCTAGAGAAGTCCATTTTCTTTACTGTCTAGCAAAACTACCTTCAATAATAATTTGTGGGGCTTTACGTCCCAAAACCACAATGTGATTATGGGAGATGCCGCAGTGGAGGGCTTCGGAAATTTTGATCTCCTGGGGTTCTTTATTGGTGCCTAAATCTAAGCACACTGGCCTCCACCTTTGTGCCCCCATGGAAATGCAGCCGCCGCAGCCTGGATTCAAGCCCACGACCTTTGGGTCAGCAGTCGAGCACCATAACCACTAGACCACCATGGTGGGTCCAAAACTACCTTCACTCTGATAGGTTTGGCCAGATGCCAAAGAAAAGTGATAGCCCTTACTTTACAACTCCCTTTGATTAAAGGAGCACTAACAAAAAATTTCGCATCTTGTTTTTTTCTGTTACAATAAGTGGCCAGCGACCCACTTATCACACGGGTTGAAAGCTCGTTTGCTCGAGTTCCCGACGGCTAATTATTTGGAGACTGTTTTATAGCGCCAAGTCACAGTTTAGTTTCAGAGAGCGCCGAGTGAGGCAGGACCCAGAGTAGTTTTCATGTAAACATAGCTGGCTATGTGGGCACCCAAAGCCACAAGCACATGAGAACCGTGTGGACAGCTTTTGAGTGAAGGCTACCTCCTGGGTGCTGCTACAGTAAAAGCTCGTTAATTCAGATTTCATGCGACCAGCAAAAGGTCCCAATTATCGAAATTATCAAGAAAACAATACGCAAGTGCTTATTACATCCATTCATTTTCATTTTCTATATGAATAAGTAAATACCGTACTTATTTTGCATAAGACCACTGTAAAAGTCACAATTTGTCATTCGCGACTTTGTTCACAATGTGACCACGGCTCGAGACCCCCGTGTCTTAACCCATCCCTTATAATATACAGTCACCACCAACACCACCATGCACACGTGACGATAACTTTTTCGCTGGCGAAATTGCTGGCAACTGACTGTTCACCATCACAATGTAGCAAGCAAGTTTTATGCCAGCATGCGGAACGTGGCTGAAGCTGTTCATCTTCAACGGCTTCCTCCCTGTTTGAGTTTTGTAACATTGCACGCGCATAGCCCAAAGCTACGAAGTGCTGCTTCTGCTGTGGACAAAACTGTGGTTGCTAAACACACATCATTGCATCCACGCAGTTCTAAAGGCATGCGTGCGGCCTACGTCCACAGTCATGAATGAAAGTGCAGAGCACCGCATCTGCTGCTGAATAAACCTGGGTTGCTAATGCACAAATGTGAATGGCAACTACACAGTTCTGAAGGCCCGCGGTCGTTTTGGTTGTTCGCGAATGTAGTTTTCGTTCATTTGCGTCGCACATTTGCGGCGCTTTGTGCTTGGCGCGCTCCAAGGATCGTCCGAATTAACCAAGTTGCGGCCAAATATGACCAAATTAACGAGTGTTTGATTCCATAAACAATACATATGCTTGCCGGGACCAGAGAACACGTCCGAATTACCCTATTTTTTTAATTAATGGGGTCGAACTACAAGCTTTTACTGTATAATCTCCTCCGAGATGTTGCAAATATGCGTAACCCTCAAAAATGCACTGCCGAGGCAAGGATGTCAGCCTTTGTAGTCCCGTGCAAGCGTGCCCCCTCTTTCCGTTGAAAAGGTCAGCTAGGAGAGAGCGCTCACAAAGATCGTGGCAGGAAACGCAAACTCGTGACACAGGTGGCGGTTGGTTGTTCACACGAAAACGAAAGGTGCGTTTTGCGTGCAGTGGCGCGACACGTATTTTAAGATTGATTATAAATATGTCCTAGGCTATATTATTTGTTGATATTCTTTATTATAAATATGTTCTAGGTTATATTATTTGTTGATATTTTGTAGATGATGTGTGTGTGTCCACACAAATCTATCCCCAAGTTATGTCGCCTCCAAAATTTTGTGTCAGTACTCCTACAAATGGTTTCAGTGGCGAAACACACTGTTGTGACTATCAAAGGCACTAACATTTGCAGCAGACAATAAAAAGCATAGGAACACTGAGGGAAGATGCTCATTTTTCATATAATGACTTAAAAATTCACCAGTAATGAAGTCCGCCTTTACATAAAAGCAAACACTGTCGTTATATAAATCACAGTACTTTTTCAGTGCCTTAACCCTTCCAGGGTCAATGACGTACATATACGTCATCGCTTTATGTTTGAAAAAAGCATGCCTTTTCAATCATTGCTCTTGCTTGGCATGTGCTGCCACATTGCGAGAATACATGGAATTTTTTTCTTGCAGCAATGTCTTTTCATCTTTTTTATGCTTTACTACAGCGGTGCGCCAGCAATCGCTTGCGCATCGGTTGCTCGTGGGCGGGCAGCGGCTAGTTTAATCTTTCAGGTGGTCCCTGCTTCTCACGCCTGCAAAACTGGTTTAGGGTCTCTCAATGAGTGACTGCGTTGTTATTCTCTCGTTTATTGCTCACCGGGGAGCTATTATGCCCATTTCCGTGCAGGCGCTGACAGACAAAAACGATGCTGCTGTGGTTGCGTGTCCCGTTTTGGGGACTTACAAAACCGCTCCCTCTCGTTGGTGATAAGACGAAGGATTATTATAGGTTTCCGACTTGTTTTTGCTTTCTGGACGCGCACACAACCATATAGTTTTGTTCGGTGTGCTCACCCGTGCAATGTGCTGGCGCTATGAAAGTGCGCGCCGATTTCTCAGCTGCAGCGAGTCTAGTGGCGATCGCCGCTCAACTGCCAAATCAGAATCAGATTCATTGGATGTCAGCTCGTCATACGAGGAGCTACTTACTAGTTAGGACTCACATGTTGGAGAATTAGTGACATCTCTGATGTTGGAGAAAGAGTGGTGAGATGATGCTGACTGGATCAAAGCCGACTTTTCTCCCTCCACGTTTCCATTTGATGCCCCTTTGTGTAATTATTTTTGTACGTCTGTGAACTACACAGACTGTTATTGCAAGATAATTTTTCAACAGTTGTATAAGCTTTTCTTTTTTTTTTATCATATTTACTCTAATCTAAGCACCCCGTTTTTTTTCACGATTGCAATAGTAAAATGAGGGGGGGGGGTGCTTACATTCGAGAAATCGAAAAAACGACCGCTTGGCCCAACCCTTTTTCGTGGCAACATTTTCAACGAGATGGGTGTGAGAAATCACATTTTATTTCAAAAACAGTAAAGATAAAAATAAGTGCAGGCAGTGAACCCACCACTCGTGCCTGCGGTCAGCAACTCTCACTGCCGCTGGAGTCCATTGCACCACTCGAGTCCGTCGCACCATTTGAGCTGCCACTCTCTGTGTCCCACAGCAGATCGTCTTTGGTGCCGTCTAAGTTAGCGATGGAACACTTAAACGATTTGATGACAATGTCAACTTTGACCCTCTTCCACACGTCCGAAATCCATGTAGCTATCGCTGACGAGGATGTTTTCTGCAGCTTTCCTGTTGGCGTTTTTTTTCCGGTCGGGGTTCCGGACCCACTCTTTGTACTCCTGTCGAAGGTGGGCCTTAAACGGCTTGGTGACAGACGTCCAGGGGTTGTAGCACTGGCGTCATGCCCGCCGGAATGACGACCAAGTCGCAGTTGCTCTTTTGCAGCTTGGTCTTAACCTCCGGGGTAAGGTGGCCGCAAAAGGCATCTAAAAATAGCATAGATCGTGTGCCTGAAGGTCCGCCACCAAGCAATGCTCCCGGGCGCCGCTGCTACACAACTCTGATCCAGTCCTCCATCAGTTCGACCGTCATCCACCCTTTGTCCTGCACTCGAACGATGACATCTTTCGGGAAGGATTCATTTTTCGGCATGTTTTTCCTTTTGAGAATTATGTAGGGCGGAAGCTTGTGGCCGTTGGCTGTGATGCACAGCATCACCGCGACACGCTGCTTCACCGTGACAAGCTGCTTCTCGTACCCTGTTGTCTTTACCCTAACTTCTCGGGCCCACTTCATTCACAGTGCTCGCTCTCGGCATGTCAAAAAACACTGGCGTCTTATCGGCGTTGCCGACCTGGCAGAGATCTTAGCAGCTTTGACGGCGGAGATCCATAACGTATTGCTGAAAAGCAATGAGTTTATCTTCAAAGTCACCTGGCAGCTTTTGGCATACGGTTATTCAGCGCCTCAAAGAAAACCCATTCCTCCTCATTATGCGCTCCACCCAGCCGCGGCTAGCATGAAACATCGCGCAGGGAATTTCCATTCTTTTTGTGATCTCCATCGCTTTAGTCTGGATCGCATCAGCAGTGACAGCGAAGCCCCTGTTTCTTTCGCTGCGAACAAGCTCGCAGACCTCCTCTTCAAGATGCGGATGTCGGCCCTTGCGCGGTCCCGTGAACTTTTTACGTGTTGCGGCGCCCTTAAAAAATCTGGTCCCACTGCTTACTCCCCCTGATGATACAGGCTCAATCCACGCCAAATTCTGCTGCAGCCCTGTGGTTGCCATTGTCTTCAGCAAACGCGATTGCAGCTCGCTTGAACTTCAAGTTGTAGGAAGCCCTCTTCGCACTCATACCGCCATTAGGGCTATCAAACAAACAACTGACAAAGCAACGCACGCCCGTGATGCCAGCGCAACCTGTCCATACTTGCCGCACTTGCCGTGCGCCACCGACTTCTGTGCCGCTATCACTTGTCTGAACGTAGCAACACAAGACATGGCTTCCGAGATTAGCGGCGAGGAAGCACGAATGGCGGCATTATTGACTGTGCCATGCTCGCAGAAAAAAAAAAGGAGGGGTGCTTAGATTTGCAAGCAAACTTTTTCCCCAATTTTTTTCTAGTGAAAACGGGAGGGGGGGGGAGGGGGGGTGCTTAGAATCGCGAAAATGCAGTATCTTGCTGGCACTTGTGAATAAACCATGTGTATGTAACAACACAAACGTTTTTTTTTAACTTTAAGGTCACCTGAAAAACATTACGACAATTTTTTCCTGAAACAGATTCGCCTGATCAATTCAGATCAGCAATAAAAAAAATCGACCCTAGGGGGTCGCACCTGAAAAAATTCGACCCTCAAAGGGTTAAAGAACCCATTGCAAATACTACACTCTGTCCTTTCACAAACTTCTAAGGGTGTCGTTGGAGACAAGGCCAGTGCAACTTACTTGTGGACACAACGCAAAATTTGTAACCCTTTGAAAAAACGTACGTAAAATCAAAAGGCCTAAAGTTGCAAACATTATGGCAAATTCAGGAGAGGTGGCAAACGTGCGATTTCATAGCCCTTAAAGCTGGCCATGCAGCACTTCCTTCTGTGCTACCGTGTCCGTAGACTACCAGGGCTAAGAGTACTCAAAAGTCCCCAACAGCCACATTTGACGAGATCACAGTGAGGCATGTCAGTTTGGGAACACACGCAAAGTGCTGGAGGAACCCACCGAGTTCTGTCAGTTCCTGCTTGTGGATGCACATCTGCTGGTCCTTTTGTACTTCCAGAACCCTGCGCTGCACCTCGTGCCACGTCATGTTGTCCAGCTCGCTCTGCAAGGCAGGCAAGAGCTTCATTACATGCAAGAGAAACAACTTTCACGAGAAGGTAGAAGATGGAGTCCAAATACTTACTGACCCTCCAAAAACTTCCCTTGCCATCATACCCTGCCTGCAGCAGCAATGGCAAGGTTTTCGTGAACACCGGACTAGATTCACAAAGCAATGGTCATCCATTATAGCGCTTTTACACCAATGCTGGCTGAGCTACTCCTCATAGACAACCCGTTTTACTTGTGAAACCTTGTCCTGCTTGTCTTTAATTCTTCACACATGGAGATGCTTGGCCATTGCCATTTTTGTACACAGTAGGCAAATGACCATTCAGGCTAATCCGACTGCTTGTCCATTCTACAAGATCCCTACATCAATGTGTGACAACAACAAAAAAAAAAGTTGAGACTACTTTGTGCCTATATTAATACAATTTGTAAGAGGCTTTTCTTTGCCTCGTACAACGACAGAGCTGAAGGACTGCTTAACACTTATTGCCGCGGGCCCTCTTTTTTTTCCCCTTTCTCTTCTTGACGTGCAAGCACACACACAGTGGCAGTATTGTGTGCTATGCATTAGATGATCTACCAAGTTCACCTGTCTTACTAGGTGGCATTGCAGGCAGTGCATCTCACATGGAAATATTTGTGCATATGACCTTTAGTCTCTGGGTGCAAGTGTAACTTGCACCCAGAGACTAAAGAGAGGTAGGGCGCATTAGCTTCTGTTTGAAATTTCAGCAGTTCAAGCGTACATTATCACTACAGCCAAACCTCGTTACAACGAACACCACATTAACGAACATTTCAAATTAACAAACTTTTAAGAAATCCCGTGCCGACTGCTTATAGTTTCAATGTAAAAATATTTCACTACTACGAACTTCAAAATAACGAACGTTTCAGAATAACGATCGTTATTTAATTCCCGTGTAATCTTAACAACACCTCAGTACTACGAACTTATATCCCAAAATGCGAGGATTCTTAGATTTCAGTGTATCGGTCATGGCAGTCGGAGCTGTAAGGTAGCAGACGACGCAGCGCGAAGAGCGGACGCCCTCCCGCAAAAACCTGAGATGGCGCGGGAGGAGAAAGACGCGGGCGGAGAACTTTTCTTTTTTTCCCTCCGTTGCGGAGGCGACAACGCATCAGGTTTTGTAAAGGCCCAACCGCATGCACTGCACATTGATTGCACGCGACTTTCGAGCGAAGGCGGCTGCGACAAATGGGCTCTGTCGCTGCTGTCGCGACGGGAGTAGGGTGCCTTTAGAGTTACTGTATATGCTACCTTTAGCATATACAGTGACTAGGTGCCTTGATGCCCGCGCGCCCCCGCATCGAGGCACCCTAGACGGGAGCACCCACATGTTCGCGACGAAGTGTCACGGTTGCTCGATTGAAAACTATTGCGTGCATGCAGGCAAATTACGAAAAAGAATTACAGAGTAGATGAATGACAACATGCCAAATTTATTATTGTCTTCTTTGAGATAAGGATGCCATAAAAGCATTTCGCGACTTTCTTTTTTCGCAATCTTATGTTTAACTGCGACAGTAGTACAGTCGACGTCCGATTTCCCGGACCCTCAAGGGACCGCGAAAACGTCCGGAAAATCGGGCAGTCCGGAAAAAACGAATGCACGTGAAAACGCACCTTTTTGGTAGGTATTTTTCGCTGACGGAGAGGGTCACGGCCGGAATACAAGATTCCCATTGCAATTCAGCCAATGCATCGTTTAGGTGGCTCTGAAAAGAGCCGTTTATATATATAAAAAAAAGACGACGTGGCCGGCGCTACCTCATAGGTCAGCACTTGGGCCCAAAGAAGTCGCTTATTTTCTTTTGCACGGCGTTCCGCTTGCCCACGATCACGTCTGCCTCAATTTCAGTCAACGTCATGTTGCCGCTGTACACCAATGACAGTGTCATCAGTGCTCGCGTCAACTCCGAGCTCGTTGGCTGTGTAGGAGCTGGCTCTTCATTCTCTGTGTCAGAGTCGTCGGAATCTTCCGTAACTTGACGAATGATTTCGTCCTCGGTCAACTCCGCACATAGCTCGAGGTCTATGTCAGCGTCGGCGAAGCCCTCAAAGGTTATCCCGGCTGGAATCGACACGCCGGCAGCGCGCAGATCGTCGAAGGCAACGTCCGCACATGGCAGTTTCTGTCCACTTAGGGCGAGACGGCCGTCTCGGCGTCGAGTGTGAAGCCCGTGTGGTGAAAACAGTTCCGCAGTCTCTTGCATAACCGCCTTCCACGATTCCGCTAGCATGCCGATGGCAGACCTGAGGTCAACAGCTTGACGCTCGACGAAAAATCCGCTCGACGAAAAGCGCAGCACGAAACAGCTAGGAACTCGGTGGATGCTGAAGGTCGGGAAACGTGATCACTGAAGATAGCGCGCAGCAGCAAACGATCAACCGCAGACACTACCACAGAGCTGGGAGAGCTGACAAAACAACACATGAACGAACAGAGTGAGGCTTGGCTTGGGTAAGCTATGGCTGGCAACGGATTGACACGTGCGGTTTCGAGGTTACGGCAGCCGCGGCGCGGTGCGGCGGTGCTGCTGGCCACACCTGCGATGCGAGTATGGTGGGTTCGAGGATATGAAAACAGCCAAAATGGCGGCGTCGGTGGTGACTTTGGGTCGGCGGTTAACAGTAAAAAGTCCGGGAAATTGGATGGCGAAGGCTATAAGCATCCGGAATTTCGGACTTTTTAATACATCGACTCTATGGGGAACTTGACGGTGCCACAGATGAGTCCGAGAAATCAGGCATGTCCGGAATTTCGGGCGTCCGGGAAATCGGACGTCGACTGTATCTGCTGTGATCCCACGGGGCGCCCGGAAGCGTACGCTGCCTATGCTACGTCGCACTTTGCAAACTGCGTAATGTTGGGGTTAGTCCACGAGGCGCATCTCGACAACGTTTCCTCTTGCTGTCATAGAACCTTTAAGAAAAGCCGCAGCGCCTCACATCGTTGCTTCGCAGGGAGAAGGGCTACCTCACACGACGACGATGTTGACATTGCAGCAAGCTACTACCGAAACATCAAAACGAACCGTTGATCAAAATTAACGACAAAATACGGCCGCTGCCTCGCTCTCCGCGTGAGATGGGGCTATAAAGAAGGCAGTCTATAACTTGCATTCCTTGAAGTACGCGCCGATTGGAAGCATCACGAGCAAATTGCAACCGAAGCGAGGGTCAGAGATGCCACCATTTTGCCGACATCGTCATGCTCACTTCCGGGCGACAAGCGATGTTTTCTGGCTTTCCAGAAACCTGCGATGCGACAAGCGACGGCGATGGATGGCCCTCCGCGACAGCAAATCCTGTCGGCCGTCGCTCAAAACTCGCGTGCATGCAGTTGGGCCTTCAAGGATTGCAGCGATGACATGGATGACGATGTCACGGTAGCACCCGAAGATCGCGACGAATCCGTGTCGGCCACCGATGCGTTGGACTACTTGAGGAAACTCCGCTTATTCATAGAAAAAAGCGGAACAGCGACCGAAGCGGCGCATAAAAATGCGGACGGTCTAGAATCGTTCGTGACGCAGAGTTTGTGCTGCACCCGTCAAAAAACGGTCACAGCATGGACTATTTCAAAGAAACGTGCCTTGTCTGACGTTCACGTGTGCATTGTTGTGAGAAATGAGTTCAAGGAGGTACCGTTGCAAAGGTAGGACGTTTGTGTTACTGAAATTCTATTGTTATGGTAAATTTTTGGGCTTTCACTATAACGACCTTTCAGAATAACGAACATTTTTCCACGGTCCCCTGAAGTTCGTTATACCGAGATTTCACTGTAGATACTTCGCAAGTGAACATGTAGTGTTAGTCATGTTCGCAATGTTCAACCCCATCAAGGGCCATTTAAGCAGTGCAGTAAGAAAACCTGATGACACGCATGAAACTGCACAGAAAGTACGTAGGTATCTGTTGGTTCAACACACAAGCTTGCAACAAAAATGGTCCCATCTGTTGGCAGTGTTGCTTGTACGACCTGGCCACAACGAACAGAAGTTTTCACTCTTGCATCTATTTACATTCCATGATGCGAGGTGCTATCCCAACATGAAGTGATGCCACTTCAATAAAATTTTCCTGCCATAAATGATGAGCTGAGCCGACACACAAAACACCGACGATTCATATATCCGCTTCCACTCGAGCAGTTTCATTCTTAATAAACTTGCAGGGTGCTTCAATACTGCAGGACAAAATGTGATCGTCTGATTACTTTCGGGGATGAAATAAACAAATAAAGAACTACTGACAGAGGGAGGAAAGAAATGAGGGTCTAGAATATTTTATCCATGCGGTTTAAAATTCCAGATTGGTACAGTGGGTTAGGGACACTTCCAAATTATTTTTGACAATCTCAAGTTTAGAAACATATTCCTGAATATCTATACAGTACTTTCCCAATGACACGAAACGGTCTAAGCACGTGGCTGTCGGCCCATGTGGCACTGCCAGGTGACACCCATGAAGAAGTGTTGCACTGTATAAGCAGCACACTGCAAGGGCAAGAGCATTTTTGGGAGCAGGACCACAGATTCCACCCGTCGGTACGTGGGTCTCTGGCGAACTGTACACCTGACTGTCGCCGCTGTTGGGAACATCGCATTTCATTCTACGACTACACTATGCATTTGCGTTACCCCACCAGAGAATAGTGACTGACAGTTGCAAAGACGCATTTGGTACCTTGTGCTTCACCACAGTACGCCACAGTCACCGAGGCCAGAGCAAGCACCACATGGCAAGTAACATAAAAGTGTAATGAACACCACACTGACAGAGCTGAGGACGAGAGGAAAGTCAGGGGAGATGGACGACTCACTGCAGATATATGCAGGGCGTGCTCGTAGAAGGCACGTATCTCGATGAACTGGAAGAGGTGGCAGACAGTGCGGATGGCCCGGAACAGCCAGTACACGGCTGCCCCCACCAGGTACAGCCACGCGAGGAACCCAAAACTGCGTGGGCCACACAACACAAACAATTGCAATGTTCCACAGCTGATGTCTGCATCCTATTTGAGAAGACAGAAATGTGGTTGCATACAGCCACCAAGATCCAAGAACTAAAACATTTGTCAAAACATTAGTTGTTTCTTGAAGTAAAAGTAAAGAATGCAGAAGCACAACACCAGACCACGAATGTTAAGAGGAGCGTATATTAGTCACACGTCTTTTTCAGAAGGTCTTTGATGGTCTATTCACAACATGAATGAATGAATGCACCACAGGAGTACAGAATGAGCCATTTTTGAGAACCAGATTAGCTGTTTGTTGTGAGAGGTGCCGAGAGTTGACACCTTTACAATTACAATGACACCTTTACATTCTCCATAACTACAGTAAAAGCTCGTTAATTCGACACCCGTTAATTCGGATAATTCGGACGGCTCTATTGGTCCCGGCCAAAGTGCATGTTAATCTACGGGAGCAAACCTTCGTTAATTCGTCAGAATTGGGCTCCGCACCGCTTAATTCGGACAAATGCTGACGGCTGCCGCTACACAAAAGTGTGGTAAAGCATCGCTGGCACCACTGGAGCGAAACCGAAACCTGAGTGACATCGCCATCGTCATGAACTAGTGGGGGCGATCGCAGCGTCACCGAACGTCGGCGTCTTCTTTCTTCGCTCCAATGCGCCTCCGACGCCATTTTCCCTTGTGTTGTGTCGGCACCGTCTCTTCTTGCGGAGTTCTCTTATTTTTCCCCGTTGTGACCGTGTTTACATGTGAGGCCCGAGCATGCGGCAGTAGCTGACGATGGCATCGATGAGTTATCAGCCGAGTCCACCGACGATGACTGTCCGACCTTCGATGCTGTCCTTCCCACAATATGACCCTTCAGGACTACATCGCGATTGATGATTTTGTCGCCACGACTGGTCTCCTGCCCGATCAAGAAATTATTAATGATGTCGTGACCTCATCGTCGCACCTCACGGGAAGTCTCGGAGGCGCTTTTGATATTAGAGGACGTTTGCCTGAGCACTTGCAACAGTTTGCGTGCTGTTGGCCGTTTGGAAGAGTTAAGAAAAATTGTAATGTCAGCCGGAATCTGCGCGAAAACGCAGACGACCATTACAAAATACTTCAGCAAATAAAGGTATGCCTCTGCAACTTGATTTTAATGTTGTTTTTCCTGTTTATTCGTTAATTCGGCATTCGGTTAATTCGGACATTTTTTCCGGTCCCGTGAAATCCGAATTAACGAGCTTTTACTGTATTTCGTTTGTTGTGCAAATGATCAGGCGAGACAGGCAGAGATAAAATTAAAAAGCCGAACCTAGCAACACACTGCCCAGATGGGATGATCACGTCGCTGATGTAGACTTTGGTGCCATTGTGGGGCGGCGGTTTATTCCGGAAGAGCACGGAGTAGTCCACACAATACATGAAGTACGCAGAGAGCCCCACGACAAACACAAACTTCCTGCAATACAGAACAATAACACCTTTACAAAATGCTTTGCGTGCAAAGCAGTGCATCAAACCTTGTAGGCATGCACAATATTGATTCCACTGAAATCTAACTTGGCTACTTTCGAACCAGTTTGTTAACAAATGGTACCACTGGAAAATATACCATTAAATTCATGCCACTGCACAACACTTGCGTTTACTTTTCCACAGGGCATCTATGAATATGATCCGATCTTCCAAATCAACAAGGGTCACATTGAGCTCTCATCCATCAGTCCTCTCGCACGCAGTTTTCGAAAGAATGTGCTTTGGCTGCCATTCCTAGTGCCACCACCCCGTTGTGTTCCATACAGCAGCCACAGTGCACACTCTACAGTCCACCATGCTATGCTTGCGCCATTTCTCCCTGATCTCCCATAGCACAATCCAAGGATCTGTGGCACTGCCACTCCTCACAGCATATGCCGATGATTGCAAGCAGCGTGTCGGAACGAAATGTTTTTCGTTTCGGTTTTAGTTTCGTTCCGCTGCAAGAAGTTCCGTTCTATTTCTGTTCCGGAACAACAAAAAAAATGTTCCATAACGGTTTTTATTTGGATGCAAAAATTTGAAGTTATTAAAGTAACGATAAAAAACACTGGATTTGTGGTGTGGTATAGTTACTTGCGCTCCTCTTTTAAGAAAGTGGGACAAGGGTAAAACGTTCTTCAGAGCGGAACTAACTATACCACGAATTCCTACCAACTAGCCACCAGTACACTTAGTAATTATTTTCTCAAAACTCAATTACAAATATTTTGACCGGGCACAATGCTTTCTGTCAAGCGAGCGAACACGATCTCAGAAGCAGCACGTCACCGAGTGTACTCTCTCGCTGTTCTGATACAACAAACTTCAACGCCCAGAATGCCCTCTCCACGTTGGCCTGTGCGACAGGCGCATGAAAGTCCACTTGCGTTAATATAAACGTCTCTGGTTGCCACTGTTTTCATTTTTCGTACAATTTCAACACATCTTCACCTTGGAATTCCTGCCTGAGGTACGCGCTAATACTGTGCCCTGAGATATGCATTACTGCTCACGTTGCATGACCTCGGTTGTTCCGGATTGCCAAGCTCTCCTGTGAACCGAGAAACGATAAAAAAAATTTTGGTTTCCCTTCGGAACGAATAACGGTTTTGTTCTGGTCAAAAATATCGTTTTTTTTTTCGTTTTTCGATTTCGGTTTTCGTTCTGTTCCGACACACTGATGGCAAGAAACAATTTCATAATTAGCACAAAGAATTTCTAGCAGAAAACAGCGAGAGGAGGATGTGCAAAAGGCAACACCCCTGTGAGCTTGCAATGTGTAGCCTTTCGTCTATCCCTGACAGTGTTTACTGCCGTAAATCGTTACTGTGTGCAACCAATGAGCTCAGGTAAATTTAATTCTCAGACATTTGTTGTTTATTTCACTGCATACAATAATTTGTTCTGTCCGCGTTACCATAATGACTTTCGATTGCATTAACAGAGTTGTCCGAAATCTGGTGCCACTGCTGTGATCAGACGCCCCTCTCCCGCTTCTTTATTTTTCACGCTTGTGGCTGTCCCTCTCTGAACGACACACCCCAGCAATCATAAGTGTAGCACACATTATAGACATCCTCAAGAACATATGGCAGTTCATTTTATTGCACAATCTCGACAGCATTAGTGTCAGTGACGATAATCACCACCAGACCGTGTCACTGCCCCGTCAGTTCATGATCTTTTGTTTTTGCCTACGGCATTTCTTTGTCACAACACCTGAATACAAGTCTACCCAGCAGCCACTGTGTCATGTGGCAGGGATTTAGGAAACTTGAAAGAAAGGCAATGCTGCTTTTTTGAGTGAAATACTGAGTTTTTCTAATCAATCTACAGGTATAACATTCAGCTTGAAGTGCAATGGTGCTGTGCAATGACTAAGCACGTTTATTTAGTGTTTCAGGGCCGTTTTTGTAAAGTTCAATTCACCGTAGTAGGCGAGTGTGCGCTGGCCACATGGCACCACACCAAATGACATATCTTGGCAGAGACTGTGCCTGTGGCACAAAGAGCCAACGATAGTCCAGCCAGCGCCTCCTCTATTTTTCTGTGCCTGGGCGAAGGAGCGGAGAGCAATGGGAACCGACCGTCGACGTTAGTGCGGCTTTTAGCCGCCGGGCGCCGCCACCGTAGTAGACCCGCCGACGCGTCGTCGCTCGCGGAAACGAATGCCGTGGCTGCATTCCAAGCTGCTATATGGTTCAGTTTTCGGCTGTATTCGGGTTGTTTAAAGTATATTGAAAACTTGTAAACTGGAATCATGAAGCACTTGTCGTTCTGGGCAACCAGCCCATTTTGAAGGCATGTGTCTTTCGCGGCTATTTGATCGAGACGCTCGCGCATCGTCTGCTAGCCCGATTCCAGAGAGCGCATGCCAGTGATGCCCGGAAAATTGTTTTGTCACCGTTACGTTCGCTTGACTGAGAGTCGGTTATTGACTGTCTGAAAGTCGATTTTCGAAAGCAGCATTTGCCAAGAGCTAATACTGAAAGCTTGGGCACTTAAAGTTCCCCGACGCGTGCTACCGTCTACTGGTGTAACACACAATACGTAAGCCATGAGTTCATGCGCTGTAGCACACTATACGCAAGCCATGAGTTCATGCGCTGTAGCACACTATACGCAAGCCATGAGTTCATGCGCTAAATAGCATGAAATGTCACTAAGCTGCTTCCAGTGACAATGTACATAATGATTGTCGGTTGTTTCACCGGTAGCGCATGTAGTGTCCATGGGCTCCAATTCTTCAGCTTCGGGACCTAATGCGGCATGCACATGGCGGCGATCGCGAGGCAGCGTTGCTATACTGGTATTACATGCATTCGTTGACTGTTCGGACGCAACACGGTCACGTTTAGGGATACTTGTCATGCTTGGTTCAGTTGTTACCTTGCGTTGCAAACGTGAAGGGTAGTCTGCAAAGAGTGACGCTACTACATCCTTTGTAAGCCGCCGCTTCTTATATTCTATGAAATCTTCGCGTCGTATGCGACGGCTGCATATTCTAGTTTAGTTTGAAGATGTATTAGGAGACCAATTATCCCACCTAATTACTGCAAGCCGCCTCTACCGAACACCAACGGCAACTGGAATTTCATGGAACGACAGCCGAACAGTGTATTAAGGCGAAAGCCTTAGATGCCTCATCAAACGTGAAAATTGACCGTCGGCGGCGTCGGCACGAGTGATGCAAAATATAATTACGTGATGACGTCATCATATAGCGTCACAGATCGTAAAATTTTGTGACATCGTCGTGACGTCACATAACGTGACGTCGTCATATTACATCTTCGCTTGGTCAAAATGGGCCGATCACGGAGACAGTGCATGCCTCCGCTGATGTGCAGAAAGCTTGCACTGCCTCCGATCCTTGAGGCTGTAAGAAAACCACGTTAGGCGCAGAAATATCTCGGAGGGAGGCAGGGAATGTTCAATACATTGACTGGAAGAAAAGAAGAAGATGGCTTTCGCCTTTCAGTCGTCTTAGATGAATGCATAAGGGACCCTGTGAGATTTTTTTCTTTATCAATAAAGGGAAATAAAAAAAGACAATCGTGATTTCTTTCAATTCCATTTGCAGAGCGGAACACAACAGTATGACATACTGAGGAATTGGGGCGGTTGCAATAGACTGACATAGAAAATAAAACGCGAATACTATCAAACTCGAGTGCGAGTATCGAACCGGCAGCATGGCCCGACAGTCTGCCTGCGGAATACTTACAGCGGGGATGGAAAGACACGCGAACATGCGGCATCTGCATTCATTGCTGTTTCGCATCTATTTTCAGGTAGTATAGCCTCTAGGATTGATGAGAACACGACGTCATCCATGACACAGTAAAAGACCATCTAGCATATTTTTATTGCCACCACGGTTAGAGCGCGATGAAAACAGCGCGCCGCTATGTTCGCGTTTCTTTCCATCCCCCTGTACCTGCGAAAGCGTGCAAGAAACACAAATGCAATTAAACTCGGATGCATACACGAATTCGCGAGCTTCGTGATACGCGCGGCCGTTCAGCGCCAGCTTTCCGCAGTCTACTTGCACAGCGCCACCACGCGGCAGCGGCGAGCGGACGCGGAGCGCGCGCTCGACGGCCCGAGGAGAGCGTTCGCCCAGGCACTGAAAAATAGAGGAGGCGCTGGTCCAGCATATGAATGCAGGGTTGGACAGTGCGATAAGTACCATCGGCGTCAAATGAAACGCGAACAGCGGCAAGCATTAGCGATGGCACCGTCCAGTCATCACCATGGACATGCGCAGTGCTGCGAAATTGGAGTGCTGTGCACCTGTCCGTGGCGATGACTGGACGGCGCGCACTAGACCACCGCTAAAGCTTGCCGCTGTTCACGTTTCATTTGATGCCAATACAGTTGAACCCGCTTATAACAAACTCGAAAGTTTCGCGAAAAGTGGTCGCTATATCAGTAGTTCGTAGTATATGGACTCGCCTTTAAAAACGTGCGCTTTGTGGCCAAGCCGTTTTTTTATTGCAGGGCCGCGATGCTCTCGCGGCCCTGCAAGACGATGTGCGGCGCACTTGAGTTGTCACCTAGTCAAACACGCAGTATACGCTCGCTGTCCGTCGACGTTTTTCGGTGCCTGCGCCGCTCAACAACAGCGAGCTACTTTCGTTTCCACTAAGCGACGCGCACTTGCGAACGGCAGCATGCCGCGCTCGTACCGCCGTCAATCCGCACAGTGTACGGCGTACGCCACAAGCGCAGCCGAGCAGATATCTACAGATGACTGTGATATAAGGTTGTCGGCTATAAGTCATAACTGCACGTTCATCGACGGCTGCCACCTCGCCTTCGCTCTTTTCTTACGCTTATCCATGAAGGCATCGCCGCAATCGCGCAGAAATCGTTATCACCGATCGACCAGTCTCTGCCGTTACCGAAAAGACGGACGACCTTTTGCAGCCCATTGTGGCGTCGACGAGTTTAGGGACACAGTGAACCTTTATGCGATGAAAAGTTATCGCGGTTATCACTTCTTGCATTTATGCTTTCTTGCATTCCAAGACATTGTTTGGTTCATTGTAGGCGGTCGTAGCTGCAGAAAACGGCGTCAGGAAACGTTACCGTGCGAAAGCTGACCGCAAGGCTTCATGCTGCCTCCTTTTTCTTTTTTCCCTCACTGCCATTCTGCCACTGAAGAAAAGGCTGGAAAGTGAGCGACCTCGCTTGCAGCGTTTGAAATCTGCGTGCGGTGCTCGCCGATCAGGGATATCTAAGTCATGAGTAAGCTGAAGCGGGGCACGCGCGAGCGCGCGCCCCTCTCACGCCTTAAAAGGCCTGTTTTAACATTTTTTTCGCTTCGTATGCGCCATATTTTTACCGCGACCGTGCCTGAAGTGTTCATTGTAAAAGTAGGAGGCTTTGAAAAATGTTCGCTATATGTGGACGCAGCTTCGATGGTTAGCATTGGAAAATCGTAAGTGCACCCAAATATGGTCGTTATAACCGACAGATCGTTATAAGTGGGATCGTTATAAGTGGCTTTGACTGTAGTACATTTCAAGCCGGTTATATCAAACATGCAAACACAATGCTAATCAGTTCAATATCAGGCATAATACGATATAAACCTTCTGAAGTGGCAAACCCATTCCGCGATACTTCTATGTGCCAGAAGTGTTTGTCGATCAGTGAGAATGACAGTTGGCACAGTGCCACACCCCTGGGGCCACAGGTCGGCAAGAAATGTGAAGCTCACTCAGGCTCACTCATGAAATATATTTTGTACTTAAAGAGTTCACTCGTACTCAGACTCGCCAAAATTTTCCTCAACCGGACACACTCGGACTCAGACTCACTAAAATATTTTCTCAACTGTAATCATTCGGACTCAAACCCGCCCTAATTTGACTCACTCAAACTCAGACTCATGGCTCGATCTCAGCCTGGGCGAGTCTGAGTGAGTCAACTGACGAGTCTGTTGGTGTACAATTAGCTTTTACAATCATGGTGACCGAGCTGTTTAACGCCAATAGTATCTCACATAATTGGCGACGTGGCACCTTTAGGTCTCGTACCTTCAAATACGAGTTATCAGTGGTTGCAATCCAGTAAGGACATTTTTAATGAAACAGATGACTCACACGGGACATTTTTATCAAGAACTTCCGTGAAAGAGTTTGCGGGGGGAGGTCAGGGCTCCATAACTCATGCCTCTGATCAATAAATATTGAGCTGGTGTCTGAACTCTAGTGCACTGAAGCATGTGTGAGTAGATGTAAGTATAAATGTGAGCTGACATAAGGCCGATAGTAACACTGAAGTTGAGTAGATGGGACCACAAATCGGCAAAAAAATGTGGAGCTCACTCAGACTCGCTAAACAAATATAAGTCGAGCCCTTGCACAACTGATTGTATTTGTAAGGTCAAGGTTGACGAGTCAACACAGCATCAATGAAACAAAGTAAAACACTTGCAAGTGAAGGTCCCGAGAAAAGGTTTAGTTGCAATGACTCACACTAGCTCCAAGACCTCGTGAAGCATCATACAGGTTAACCCATGGTTCTGATGGTACTGGTAGACGTGCAGGTACACAGTCAAGGTCAATGTGAACTTTCAATTGACCAAACATGGCTGGTGAATGATGCAAGTATATAAAGAAGCAATGCTCAGTTTGATCTAACAAACAACCGGTCCCAGGAGTTCTCATGCAGTTCAGAAATTGCAGTTAACCATCTTCTATTCAGGCATTCTGAAAGTACAAATTTTGTTCTGTCAAAACTAAATTTCATATATGAGCAGGTACATAGATCAAATGCAATCCTAACATTATATCCGATAAGATTCTCTGCGCTGTGGCACTGCATGCACCCAGTAAATGTGGGCGACGCCCCTTTAGTGCAAGCAACAATTTCCAGAATGCTCACACTGCCTCAGCGGGAATGAGAACACCCTCAACAACAAAAGCAAAAGGTGACGTGGTCTCGACCATTTAGGGTACAGAAGAACTTTTGAACTAACATCTGCACAAAAGGAAAAACAAGAAGGATATCCTCGTAAAGAAAGAGTCCAAGTCCTCCACGTGGTTCCATCGTGCTGCAAATGGAAAAGACAAAGCTCATTACCTAATGACAATATCATTGTATACATTAACAGCAGACAGACATAAACACCAGCCAAAGGGCTGATTGGGAAGTGTAAAACCATTCAACGGAAGGAAAGTGTGTCCACACAGCAGAGCAACACTTGGGCAACAACTAAAGTTCCTCTGTATCCACGTTTTCATGGAACATTTCATTTAGTGTCCACCTACCCTCACCTTCCTTCAGCCTCTGATATAAACAAAGTATTGACACACAGTAGTGATGGTGAACAAGAGAACTAGTACAAAAGGTGCAAGTTAAAAGATAGTCCGCGTTCGGTGAACTTAGCAAACTTAGCATAGATGACAAGATTGTTCTGCTGAATCAAAAGAAGCATTCAGGGGTGTTCCAAATACACGTAGGAGAGTCTTTGCAAGAGAGGTTAGCCATTCAAAAACGGTCACCGACAAAAAAAAGCCAATGTGCATATGTGCATGGGTGCTACTAGTGCTTGAGCGAGTGATCAACAGAACGTGACATGAGGAGCTCTAGCAACAACAGTGGATAACGCAACCATTGAACGATATTACACAGCTGCAGTTATCAGTTACTTACGTCGATTTGAAAATGTGCTGCAGAATTAAAAGTGGTATGTGTAAAATTTAATAAAAGGTTGATACATAACAGCCACAAGTAACAACACTGCTCATGAAGGATTGAATACAGCACAAAACACAAACGTTTTTTGGTGGGTAAATTACAAGAGTTCTCATTGCCGTGCCACTGATAAAACTGAATAAACCGAGCCGCACACTACGGTGCAGTCCAGGATGTGTGCAAAGTTAAAGCTCGAAACTTAATTCACGCAGCAAGACCTGAATCGCCAGTGTTTCATAAATCAAGTCTGTATGATGGGCACTTTCCAACGATGTAATTGGTATGGACGACAAAAACACAGTACGATAACTCAGCTGTCCCAGTAGTTCCAGCATAGATTACACGCACTCTTCTTTTGGCCCGACTTTCGCAAGTCATGGGAATGTAGTGTTTTGACAACAGTGTTGGCCTGCACAGTCAACAGCAGTTAAGTTGCACCTTCAAAAAGCAGAAGTAGACTAGAAAGGCTTAACTTTAAAAAAAAGCAATGCCACTTTGGATCTACAGGCATCTAGATTGCCCAAGGGCAGTGAAAATGCAATAAAAGATTAATGAACACTTTTTTTTACTGCCCTCAAGGGCTCCAATCACACCAGCCACGTGTGAAATGATTCTGAGGGCCTGCCTGTAGGCTTATTAGGAGTCTCAGTGCCAAAACTGACAGGAAATGGTGGGTACACTCATGTATAAATAAAGAACATGCCCAATGACCCATAACAGTGGCCCCTTTCCACTCTTGGAAGACGTTACAGCTGTGAGCAGACTGAAGCGCAAGAGTGCTGGTTCGAGACCGCAGCGTAATAAACATGGCGGTGGCTTAAATTAATGCTATTTCAGATGTCTAATCGTGGTACTATAGAGAGAGAAGAATCGCACGACGAAAGGTTTCGGTGGCAAAATTTCAGATGTCCCTACACATTGCCTCTATTGGGTACATGGTGGTGGCGCAATGTTGTCCAAATTATCGGGCCAATAGAAAAATCGAGGAGTGTTACACGACTGGATAATTAGTCCAATTACAGCTACAATGGCACTTATCCTTGCTCTCCAATCTGCCACCCATGCATCAGCTTTGCTAAATGCCTATGGGGCAACTTTCCAAGCGAGTGGTGTGGGTTATCTGTTATAAGGTGTGACACACAATGCAGATTAGATAACCAATGTCAGGATAATAGAAGAGATATGAACATAATGAAAACAGATGTGGTAGCAAAGAGTTGGACAGAACAATGAGATCATGAAAAGGGGTGAGAGTGGCCAAGACACGACAAAAGCACTTGGCAAGGTTTGCACACATCATAAGGGTCCTTGTTGCTATGTGAACAAATGCAGTGATGCTACCGAGGACTTCTGATTTGGAGCAATTTTCGGAGCAGCAAAATTTCCGTTTTGGAGGACTTTGGAGCAGCAAAATTTTCATCTTGGAGCACTTTGGAGCAGATAATTTTGCATCTGGGAGCACTCTGGAGCAGCGAATTTTACATCCTGGAGTGCACTACAGAAGCATATTGCAATAACATTCAAGCACCGGAATATTACTATGGGGCTCTTATGAAGGCTAGAAATATTTCGATTCATTGCAAATCTCATGAAAAAAATTATCTCAGGAGAACTCCATACTTCACTCGCTAATAAAAAAATAAGGGCTCATGCAGTTGAGTGTTCTGAATTAACCTCTTCAGCGATTATTTTCGACACTAGCAAATAAACAGAATACCAGATCAATAAAATTGCCCTTTATGAAATAACACTCTAAATACATCTATGTGGTTATCAGCAGACGTGGTAGACAAACGCCGTGATGTACAGCAGTGCCTCAATGCCAAAGAGCCACACTGTTCCTGGTGCATTCCCCTAAGAAAACTCCAAGGCGAAAGCCAGGTTCTTTCTTCTCGATCGACGGGTTGATCCTCCCCCTCCCTCTCTGCAAGCTTTGTTCACCTCACCTGGTTTTTCGCTAGCTCCATGATCGGCGCACCGATTACGGAAGCAGTGTAAAGCGACGATGTCGTGATGGTGACATCACGATATATGACGCAATGATGACGTCATAAGTATTGACGATCTATGACGTGATGATGACGCCATCACATGATTATTTTTTGCATCGATCGATTGACGCCGCCGACGGTCAATTTTCGTGTTTGGTAAAGCATCTGATGCCTTCGCATTAATATTGCGTATTGAACGTTAACAACCTGGCCTTACATACCAAACTGTCCTCCACCATGTCACCTCCTTGCCATGCGCGAAACAGCTTCGCTTATCATCCACTTCACAGAGTGAAATGGCTCCTCAACTTTTTTTAAATGTTTATTGTGATAACAATTATATGGACGCTCTCCGCAAATTTTTGCCGTCGCCATTGCCGTAATTTTCTGTATAAAGACCAAATTAATAACATCACCACGTGCATTCTAGCCGCGGGTAAAAGCTCGCGAGCGCTGGCGACGAACGCAGCTGAAGCGGAGATTAAGCTAGCCAGCCGTCTGTCTTCGTCGCACGGACAGCGCATGAGATAACATCTTCCCGCGTGCGGACCTGCCGTCGATTGCTCATCAAACAGAGAGGAAACGCCCCGCCCGTCTTTCGTAAGGAGCATGAAAGGACGCCAGAGGAGCGGGGGACGGGGGGGGGGGGGGGGGGGGACCGCATCGCTCGAAGGGCGCAGTCGCTTGCGCGCGCGCCATCTCGAGGCATCAGGAGACCGTAAACTTGCTGTGCTCTCAACGCTTACTTCGTGTTTAGAGAACTCAAAGCAAGAAAACGCTTCGGTTCCTGGAGCGGCCATATTCCCTTAAACCAGTGTTTTGTTGAGTTACGCGAGATCGAATCCAAAAGTGTTAGCTGCTAGCCTTACTTCGTTTAACAATACAATTTGTTGGTATCGCATTCATTGCTTCGCCCTTAAGCGAAACTGAGTTTTTTTTTACCTGTCAGCTATTGACCCCCGAAAGCGAGGGGCGGACGTGTAACATGGGGTAGCCGCGTCACTGTGGGCCGTCAGCGATGGGCCCGCTACTGACAGCTGCGTATTTGCGGCTGCTCTGACCAGGATACATGCTTTTATTAATGAGATGACATTTTTAAAAAGCAAGCAAAAAATTCAAATTGCAACCCTAGCACGTGAGCTCGAAAGGGCAGGGCCTTTTAGGGGGTATTTACCGCAGAGTGATTAAACTCGGACGTGCTGGTATAAGCAATTAAGAAAAAGCTCTTCCGAATGAAGATCCATGGATAAAGTATATCCGAGGAAAAGTGTGAACGCGTTTCCACCATTCGCGTGCTCTTCCATAAACGCGAAGCAACGAAAATTCGATGTTGTTCCATATATATACTGCTAGCGATCCCATATTTCATTCCGCGATGTCCGGAAACAGAAGTGCCAGACATTTTAGCAGCACACGTGTTATTACTGAACATTGCTTTCCTTACGTGCCGTGCGACGCTTTAAACGAGCTATCAGCAGCGTTTCTAGAACAGACGACGTCCGCCGATGAATTGCCGTCGCACTTTCTCGCTACCGACAAGCCTAGACGTCACGAGCCTCTGCGGAGAGGGCGTTTTGCTGTCGAGCCGACTTGCAGAACGGAAGCTGCGTCGGCACCGTGCATGGCATCGTGGCTTATTCGGGACGCACGCGCGAGCGCTATTTATTCAGCGGAATAATTCTTGGTCCATGGTTGCGACTTTGGCAGCCCCAAGATCAAGCTGCACATGTTCTGACGCGCCGGCCGTGCGAGTGCCGGTGATAGACGCCCCCAAACCCGAGTCTTTGGCGCAGTTTGGCGCAATTTTCGTCGATATTATCAGGATGGCGCAGTAAATACAATTTGGCGCACCTTGGCGCAGGAGTGGAATCACTGCAAATGTTACTCTAGGGATAGGACACTCAAAGCCATTCTAGAGCAATTTTTGGAGCAAGTAAATTGAACATCTGAGCAGTTTGCAGCAGGTTAGCTTTTGACACAGAAACCATCTCATGCGTGTAAACTTTAATAGTAATGGCAAAAGATTCTTTTATTTGTGGCAGTGATAAAAAGAATACTTGAGGATGGTTGAGCTTTGCCTTCAAGAGAAAGAAAGAACATTTATTCATATCAGGGCTTGGAATGGTTAGGGTGGGTGGTGCATACAGTGGCTTGCTGGCCTGGTCAAGGGTCGCCAGCTGGCTTTCCATTTCCAGTTCCGCAAGCCGCGCCTCCCACGACCAATTCAGACGTTGTGTACACAGATATGTGATGTGCTCCAATGTCGGTGTTGCTTCGCACCACGGACATTTGTTGCTGTATCTGTGAGGGTACATTCTGTGTAAATGTGGGAAAGTGTTTGTTTGCAGGCGACGCCAGTCCCGTGCTTGTCTCTCTCCTACTTAGGTTAGGATGAGGGGGAGCTTTAGTTCGCCTACCTAGTCTTTGAAATTGAAATTCGAGGATTTCTCTTGGTGCACAAGGTGTCGAAGTGCCCTCCCGGGTAACGTGGTTTGCGGCTCGGCCTGTCATGCTTCGAGCAAAACGGTCCGCCCGTTCGTTCCCCGTAAACCCAGCCCTCACATTAGAGTACAGTGGAACTTCGATTATACGACTTTCAGGGGACCGCGCAAAATCGTCGTATAATCCGGGCGTCGTATAATCGAAAAACCGAGAATATAGGCAGTGACGGTCATTTTTGCCCCACAACAGCGGGCACATAATGCCTAAGAAAGTCCGCGGCACAAACGTACGCTGCTCCGAGGAACGTAGATTAAATTAATTGAAAAAATGACAACCACGCATTTTATCGGAGGTGTGAACGAACCTTTATTTCTCACCTTTTAAAAAAATCTGTGATTTTCTTCTGAGAGTTTGCCCAGCCACGACGCATCAGCTTTCTTTCGATAGCTGCAACATCTGGCAGCAAGTCGCCGATCTCATCGCGTGCGCAAGCAAACCGCCGAATGTGGTCGACGTAGCACAACACGTCCGCGTAAGTCGGAACGGACACGCTAGCCTCTGCAGCGTCGTCCATCTCTTCCTCGTCGGAAGTTCCCGCAGTGTCGGGACGCACAGTTTCGATAATGTCATCCAGCGACACTTCACTGCACACTGCAACGTCGTCGTCGGCACCAACATAGTCCGCGAAAGATCCAGGCAGCTCCAGGCTGCCGAACTCTGGTTCACCGTCAACAGGCAGTGCAGCTTCACTGGTAGAACAAGCACCACTTCTATTAAAGCCGCAGTGCCTGAAGGAGTTGGCGATAGTTTCTGGCGTGACTGCGTCCCATGCACTAGCAATGTAGTGCATTGCGTCAAGCACAGAAAGTTTCTTATCCAACTGCTTGCGTTCCATGCCCGCCAGCCGACGCTGCACCAGAAACTTCCGATATTTCTGTTTCATGCACTTGATGACGCCAGCGTCAAGTGGCTGCAGCTGGCTAGTGCAATTGGGGGGCAGAAATACAACTTTCACATTTCTCAAATGCGACATATCTGATGGATGGCATGGCGCATTGTCAAGCAGAAGAAGAATCTTTCTGTTCTTAGCCCCCATTTTGGAGTCCAGCTGCTGCAGATATGTAGAAAACATAGCAGCCGTCATCCAGGCTTTCCGGTTGAACGTGTACTGGCACGGCAGCCTTTTCAAATTCTTGAAGCATCGCGGCTTCTCAAACTTGCCGATCACGAGGGCAGGAAGCTTTTCAGAGCCGTCTTCATTAGCGCAAAGCAATACGGTAAGACGCTCTTTGCTTCGCTTACCCCCGTGACAGCTCTCTCCTTTGAATGCCAATGTCTGTTTTGGCTGCATATTATAAAATAATCCAGTTTCGTCTGCGTTGAACACGTCGGACGGTTTGTATTCCCGTATCAATTCCGGCAGCAATGCAGTCCACTTTTCTACAGTGTCGGAGCTGACTGACGCGCTCTCTCCACAGCAGCGGCTGTACACAACTCCACTGCGTTTTTTAAAGCGATCCAACCAGCCATTGGAGGCTTTAAAGTCGTCAATGCCGCAGCGCAATGCAACTGTCTCAGCCTTCTCCTTCAAAATTGCGCCATCCACGGCGATTCCTGAACTGCGGGCCTGACGCAACCACTCAACGAGGGCCTTCTCCATGGCAGCATATTTGCCATCTTTCGCGGCCTTCCTGTTCAGGCCGAACTTTGCCGCATTTAGTAGGATGCTGTCCTTCTTCGCGAGGATCGTTTTCAGCGACGACTCGGGAATGTTCAGGTCGCGGGCAATGCTGGCCTTTGTTGCTCCGTTCCGCTTCTCTGCCTCCTCGATTATGCGAAGCTTTTCTCCGAGCGTCAGCGGTTTTCGGTTCCGCGACATTGCGAGACGCAGCACTCGCAACCAAAAGTTCGAAAGCTTCCTCGCACACCAATGACCGAACACAGAAAATTTTGCACGTGGACACAGCAGCTGCGGCGCAGCACAACCAACCGATGAGGCAAACACGTGAAGGAATGGCTGAATGGCAGCACGGCAGTAGGCCTATTCGATTTGCAAGCTTCGACCAATCGCGAGCGGCTAAAACGCCCCAGCCCTGATGATGATGATGATGTCTGTGGTCTTCCCCTTTATACCGGGGGGGGCACCTTTTAGTGTCCTGACCGGAACGAGAAACAAATAAATTAAAAAAAAGAGAGAAACAAAGAAAAATCACACCAGGTCCATGAACATCACAATTGTTCACTGTCTCCCTGACCACCACTGCAGAAGCCTTGCTTTTGTGATTGCTGTCGCTGCCAGGGGGTGCACGTTGGTATCGCGGCTGCCGCCTTCACCCGATGCGCCACAGTCTTTCACAAAACCGAGTGCCTCCGGTAGTGTGGCGCCATCTGTCTGACGAGGACAGAGGCGTTCGCAGTGAAGCACCAGGTGTTCAATGCTCTCCTCGTCTTTCCCGCATGTCCTGCACTGCACAGTGCCGTCAGCCAACGACGGGTCGAAGTGACGCCGATACACCCGAGTGCGGAGCGCTCCAGCACGGGCCTCAAACAGAAGTGCACTGCCGGCACTATTGTCGTATAAGCGTTCGGCGGAGATGGTGGTCTTGTGGGCTCTGTATAGGGCCAGGCTAGGTTTCTGCTCCATAGCCGCCTGCCACACCGACGTCTCAGCTTCCTGCACTCTATTCCGTACTCTTACTGCCCATTTTCTCTCACTGTCCTCCTGGACGGGGTCAGTAAAAAGGGAGTACTTGCGGCACAGATTGTGGAGACGCCTGCGCCATGGTGTGTTCATGCCCTTGATAGCTGTGTATCTAAATACACGACGGGCCCACCGCTGGTCGTTCATGAGGCGAAGACGGCCTTCGTAGGCCGCCTTGCTCCTTGCCTCTCGTGCCTCGTAACTTGACCATCCGAGGTCACCTTGCACAGCTTCGACCGCTACACGTCCATGACACGCCAACGCCAGTCGCCCAACCTCACGCTGGCCTCTTTCCAACCACTGGCGTGTTGCTGCGGACAGGCAGATGACGGCGTTGGCGAATGTCAGCACTGGCACGTGTACTGCCTTCCACAGTTCGCGCACTAGTACAAACCGGTTGCACCCCCACAGGCTCCGCCGTCGCAACACGTTGGCGGCCCTCACAGAAGCCTGTCGAACGTGCTCCTCTTGCTTGTCATAGAGATCTGCGGAGGTGCAAAGGTTGACACCGAGATACCGGTACTTGTCTGATACCGGAATGCTTCCTCCGTCGGGAAGCTGCACATCAATGGTCTCCACGCCTGAAAACTGCAATATGGCCGATTTCTTGGCATTGAAGTGAAGGCCCAGACTCTTCAGGTGGTCGGCCGCCAGTGTTACCAACCTCTGAAGGTCACTGCTGCACTCAGCCAGTAGTACCAGATCATCAGCGAACACCAAGCCGGGCAGCGTCCATGTCTGCGCCACTCCACCAATCATGAGTCGGAACGCGAAGCCAACTCCCGATTCCACGAGTGCCTGCTCGAGTCCCGCCACATATAGCATGTATAGCAGCGGAGACAAAGGGCAGCCCTGCCTGAGTCCTCTTGTCACCCTCACAGGCTGTGTTCTGGTGCCTCTGAAGCATGCTACCACCGAGCTATCTGCATAGAGCCGCCGGAGAAAGTCTGTCCACACGTGCGGCATTTGTCGTTGGTCTAACTGGTGGAAAAACTCCTCGTGCGGCACACTATCATAAGCCTTGGCGACATCCAGAAAGCATCCAAGCAGACTTCTGGTTTCTCTCCGTGCCACCTCGATGGTCTGGGTGAGCACGAAAAGATTGTCTTCCAAGCGTCGGTTCCGTCGGAAGCCATTCTGGAGTTCAGACAGTATGCCCCTCTTCTCCGCCCAGCCGCTCATCCAGCCCTTCAAGACTTGAGCGAAGAGTCTATATAGGACGCTCGTCACCGTGATTGGTCTATAGTCGCCCAGCAGTCCAGCGTCGCCTCCTCTCTTGCACACGAGGCTTACTCTGCCGCATTGCCAGTCGGATGGGATTGGGCCGTTCTTGAGGATGGTGTTGAAGATTCCCGCGAGGTGTTCACGAGCAGACTTCCCCAGGCATTTCACAAGGCCCGCCGGTATGCCGTCCAGTCCGGTAGCAGTACTTGCACTGATACGTGGGAGTGCACGCTCAAGAGCGATCCTAGTTATCTGCCAGTGGTCCTCTTCACTGGGTTGGTGAGGCTCATCTGGGTCGCCGTTTACTGCTGAGGTCGATTCGTCATGTGTGGGATTGAAGAGCTCTTGCATGTGGGTCGTGAGGTGTTCTGCGAGGTCGGTGACCGGTAGGTTGCTGGAGTGGTGTCGAATTTCAGGTGCCGGAGTTTGGCGATCCAATGAAGACACATATTTCCAAAACTTGTTTGCACCGTTACGCCCTGCCTCTGTGATAGCTCGCAATTGTTTGTTATTATGCTGAGCTATTTTGCTTTGTACAAGGACCCGCATTTCTCTTTTGAGGCGGAGGTATTCCTCCCAGGTACTCATGCACTCCTCTCCGGGTGATGTCCTAACAGCCGCTCTGTGTAGGCGATTCGCCGTTCGTCTTGCAGTAAGGGCCCTTTGTACCTCTTCGTCCCACCAGCCTTTGCGCCGTAGGCCGCCGCGGGAATTTACGCGAATTTCGTGCTTCTTCATGATACTTCTCAGTTCGAGCACAAATTGATCATATGTTGGTGGTTCCGTCGGTTGAAAGTTCTGCTCGAATGCTTCCGCGACTGCCGCATACTCCGACTGCGGGAGGTGCCTCTCAGCAGGGTTGCGATGTTCCTTCGCAATGGTTCGCCAGGAGGATCGAGAAAAGCTCAACTTGATTCGGTTGTGGTCGCTTCCTATGCTGAATTCACCATTTTCATCGATGTTCATGTGGGTGTGGTTCATGTGGTAGCTAGACAGCGGCGAGTTCCGGTTCCCGCGGCTGTCGCAAACATTGGCTCAACAATCGCCGTTCAACACGTCCGGTATAACGACACGAAATGTAGTGAAAGTTATCGTATACTAGAAAGCGAGCTCGAGATTATCTGCCATGTTATCTGCTCACAACGGTCACTGCGGTCACAACGGTCACGGTCACTACAAAACCACCCAAAAGAAGAGAGAGAGAAAAAAAAAAAAGCGACAACGGAAGTGCGCAGTGCAATGCGACAAAACGAATGCGCTCCGGCTGGCTCCGGCCAACGTTGGCTCTGGCTAGCTATGGCCGACCGCGTGTCGAAAAATTAAAGAGGCCCTGTGGTGGCAGCGCGGATACGAACTCGGTTCCTCGGTTTCCCGACTTTTTTCGCCCGGCCGCAGTGTGTTTGCGTGCCAGCCCGCGTCATCGTAGGTCTTTTTTTTTCTCGGACAGTCCAGCAAAGCGCCGTACGAGGCGGGGCCGGCGTAAAATTGCGTCGTACAATTGAGGTTTTTAATACATTATTTCTATGGGGGTTTTGCCGGGACCAAGCCAATTCGTCGTAAAACGCGGGTCGTCGCAGGACCGGGGGACGTATAATCGAAGTTCCACTGTACATACGTCAGTATTATCGAAACCAAGTGCACCCTATGGTGCAATCATGTGAATATCATTGTAACTTTCATTAATGTATTCCTCTGGGGTCGATCAATGCTTCAACATACCTTGCTGAATCATAGAAATAAAAATTTAACGTTTATTAGACTGCTATAAAAGCGGAGCCAACACTGGAACCACAGACTTTCATCTGATATGACACCTGTATTGTAGGAGTACATATGCAGTGTTTGTTGCTTTCTTGTAAAATTAGATAGTCAGCACCACAACCACAATTACGTTGCACCAACAGTACGACTGCATAGGCTGTTTTTCCAAACCAGTTTATAGACTTGGCGTGGCTCTGTGATAGAATACCTGATTGCCACGCAGAATGCTTGGGTTCGATTCCTGCTGGGATCCAGATTTTTATTCTTTCCATTCGTCAAGTCAACACTGCCGATGTCAGTTTTTCTTAATGCTCTCGCATTTAAATTACCAATGTCTGTTCTCGCCGCTCCTGGGTAGATATATAAACTGTCAATCACCTGTGGCGCATACCCGTACACCGCGGCTCGTGGTAAACGGATATGTGTCACACATGTCCAGAGGAAAGAGTTTGACGACATACACAACAGGATTTTCACGTTAGTCATGTCATGACCCGGCAGTCATACTCGTCAAACCCTCTTGCCCTCCCAAGCCAATCTTGGTCTACACGAGGGTAAGGAGGCGACCATGAGAGCACCCAGACGTAGGCGGCTAGATAGATAGATAGATAGATAGATAGATAGATAGATAGATAGAAACACTCAAAGTTCCAAAGGTTCGCTAAGAAATGCTTCGCATTTAAAAACTGAATCACCTGTGGTGCATACCCGCATACTGCAGCCCGTGGTATATGGGTATGTGCCACAGGTGTCTGGAGGAAAGGGTTTCACGACGTACACGACAGGATTTTCATGTTATTCATGTGATGATTAGACAGCCATATTTGTCAAACCCTCTTACCCTCTCATGCCAATATTGGTCTACACCAAGTTAAGGAGGCGGTTGCGACAGCACCCAGACAGGTGGCTAGATAGATAGACAGAAACACCCAAAGTGCTTTTAGTTCGCTAAGAAATGCTTTGCATTTATAAGTAATTGAAGTGCTACCTGTTGGACGGTAAAATGAGACAATATCAAAGTTGTATAAGTGTGAAGTGGCGAGGATTTTGCAGGAGGCACCACCCATGGTGGTGTCTTGAACCGGAATGGCTTCACTACCTCTTTTTTTTCTTTTGGCTACAAATCCATGCAGTGCTTGTGGCCACTGCCGGACTACCACACTGAAACTGTTCTGGTAAAGCGAGGTGCAATTTTGGTCAATTTTCTGTTTTTGGAGCGTTCAAAGCAGGAAGCTCAGTGTAAATCAAAGCGGCAGAATTGGCACAGGAGTCCTACCACTCTTCATCGCAAGTGCTCTGTTACGACACATCAATAGGGAATTCTGAGTAAAATGTCAAGAAAAGATGAATTGATTAGGATGTGGAAGAAATACTCTAAATTTGTTTGCCTTTATTCCTGCAGAAAAAAAAAGAATCTCTCCTAATCACTACCTCATATTCTGTCTGTTCAGGCCAAGGCACCTAACAGTAAAACACACAATGAAAATTTAGAAAATAACATTTCATCACTGGCCAGAGGTGTAGGGTGCCCAGTTGCTTAGCTCGGGGGTGCGGGGAGGGTTGACAAGTCAGACTAACTGTGTACTGAGTCACGTACATTATAATAAAGATTTGGAAGTTTGTCTAAATGTCTAAATGTTTTTTCTAGCATTATGCTACATGCCACCCCCCCCCCCCCCCAGCAGCTCTAATTCGGGCTGCTGGGGGGCGGGGTGGCAGGCCCGTAGCCAGGAATTTTTTCCGGGGGGGGGGGGTTCTTCATGGAGACCTTGACTACTTGAGAAAAACACCTATTGGGGGGGGGGGGGGTGCCCGGGCTCCTAGGGCATCCCCCCTGGCTACGGGCCTGGGGGTGACAAAGAACAAGTTCAAGGGGTGGTGGGTGAAACCCCACCCCTTTTTTATTTTGTACGTATACAACACAGCACGCACGCGAACACACACATAGGTCTCACTACTCACTGGGGCTGCTGTCGGGCACCGTGTGGATGAGATAGTGGCTTTCGTGCGCCCCTTCTGGCTCGGTGTCATCCGACGGCAGCGCCCGGTAGGCTGTCTGCAGGCTGGCCATCTTGGCACCGCCCGGTGTACTTGCAGGGGCAGTGCCCACCTGCAACACATGTGCCACAGTGAGTGGACTAAGCAAAAATCGTGATATGCTAACAAACCAAGCTGGAATGCAGGACAGTGAATTTATGTTGACCACCTCGGTTTTCTTAGGAAGCACATAAACGTCCTTGGCATTGCGCCTCCATCGAAATGCGGCTGCCGTGGGAAGGAATCGAACCCGCGCTCTCTTTTGCGGCGCTACACCTCGGCCACTAATTAGGCTAGCCCGACGGGTTTTCAACGAGCAAAATGTAGCAAACACGAAAACAGGGCCGCTATTTTGTACTGATGCCGTATGCTACGACATTCCAATATACCGCTCACTAAGGCCGACTGATCCCAGCGGACTCGACCACTTCGGTAAAAGGAATCACCACAAAATGGCGACTCAGTGGAGTTGAGTTTTCTTCGAAAAAATGGAAAAAAAACCTTTTCCACGGGGCTGATTAGGAGGGCCGAATTTAAGAATTTAACGGGAGCACAAGTTTCACAGTAGTACGTACACGTTCGGTAGACGCCGGCAGCCACCCGTAGTAACCACACCTTATGTCTTCGAGGTCGTTTTTGAAACGGCCTTGTGCAGCTATTTTGCCAGGCGTCTTCTTCGGAGAGCAGGGGACCGACGAATGACAGCAAGTGCGCACTCCGACCCCCACGGCCAGTTTCGTCCAGCCAAGCAGGCAACACAAAGACGCGCCAACAATGACAGCCACCGATGACCCCCACCCCCCCAACCCCTTCCAAGAACGTCACCACGAGCCCTGAGCGGGGAGGGGACCATCGACGCTGCTCCTTCGGAACCGAATGAACACCCCACAAGGTCCAGAGGCTTTCCAAGTAGTACAGCACAGAAGGGCGCTGACGCGCATGAAGGGTCGACGCGCTTTTCTTTTCGCGCTGTATACAACAAGTCGGCTACTGCGTCTCGTCCAGCTTTTCAATCTTTTTCAAGTTCCGCTCACCTATATCAGCTATATATTAGATACCGTCGAGCCGCTGACGACTTTGCGCGACTGCAAACGTGGTCACTGACATCATTAAAGTTCTTTAGGATCACCAAGAAGATTCCCTGTGCCCCGAAGAATACACATAGCGAGGGGTTCCGGTCAACTACTTGGACGCTGGTGTGTCATCTCCCCTTCTGTCCTCGTCGAAGTAGTTGGCTGGAACCCCTCGCTATGTGCAACCAACGAGCTCAGGCAAGCACAATTCTGAAGAATACGATCGCGTGCGTCAGCTACCTCGTTTCTCTCAGTTTTTGCTCCACCGAAACGACAGACCTCACGACGTGACCGAAACAGTCTTCGTTTCATGACCTTTTGCTTGGAATGAACATTCGGAATTTGTCTCTTTTATGAACGAGACTGACATGTGGGGTCTTTTCAGAACGCTCCCCGATGTGTGTACCAGAAAGGAGTGCATGGGGTGTTCACCAGGTCACAGCCTCCTAGATTTGTGACCAGGACCACACAGGCGCCGACGGCGACTACGGGCATTGCTACGATATTTAGTCATCGTGCGAAATTGCCAGTCATGCCTGACGAAACGACCTCTCGGGCCACTCAGAGTTGAAGTCACGGGTTGACCAGTGGCCTTGTTGGCAAGAAATATTCCCGGCGTTTAGAGACTGTGCGCCTTCACAAGCCTCTGCGCTACACCACGCCAAGGTCAGTGTCCTGTCCAACACCTTGGCCACTTTACCTTGGCCCCACTAATGCTGCACGGCTTCACAACCATATTACACTGCATCGATGCAGTGGCGTAACCAAGGGGGTGGTTTTGGGGTTAAAACCCACACCCGAAATATTTACATATTGTATGAGCATACATACAAACACGCACGGACATAATTTTAAAAAAAGGGGGGGGGGGGTCTTGAGAAAACTTTCTGGCTGCACGCCTGCGGCATCGATGTCATGCACGAGACTTTCTCGTGCAAAGGCTGAGCAACACAGAAGTCCTAACACAAGACAACAGCCCCACCAATATGCAAGTGGCACACACAACAAGTGGCGTTAGGTCAAACGCACGCAGGGGTAGCAACGCATCCGAAAGTAGAAAGCCAACGTGACTACGCTGAAGAGCAACGGCAACGCGCAGAACGTGCCAATGACAAGTCGCAAATAGCCCTGCTTAGGACAATCGCAGAGTTTATGACCGGAGAACGGGGCCCGCATGCCAAGAAGTGCGCTCGAAACGCACGAACCGAAAATACCCGCTACACACTACATGGGCGCGCGAGCCTGATATTACGACGCTTTCCTTAACTGCGCCTGGTTCAAGGAAACCCGCTCGGTTCGCAGCGCACCTATTGTGTTTTGCACGCAAGGTTTGCGGCAAAGGTCTGCTGGAGTGCTGCTAGTGTTTAGTTAGTTTCCAACTCGCGGTTACGTGTGCGAACAAAGCACGCTTAACTCAAGTGTCTAAAGACACGTGCGGGTTTGTTCACTGAAAAGTATAACAACGGTCAGCAATCCAAGCATGTTCGCGATATCGCCTTTAAAACCAGCGATCAAAGCACGCTATGTCAACAAGCCTCCGACCAACATGCGCGGCAGAGCCACCACCCACAAGCTGCAACGTTTTTCATTAAATACTTTCCCACTACATAAGTTGCAGCGCGCTGTGCTTCCCAGTATTCACTCGGTGCCGTGTCGAAAGAAAGCACGCGTTCAATGAACGCAAGGCGTTGTATATTTACGACACGGGTCGGCCCAGCTCGCGCGTGAGTGAGCCGGAAGGGTTTAAGGTGCGAGGCCAAACTAAACAAGCTGAAGGAAACGCCGCGCATGAATTTGCGCCTTTGCTGCCGCGAATTCACGTGAACGCCAGGCTGACGTGTGATGTAAGCGAGCACACCGACGCTAGACCAGTGCGCATGATGTAACATCCAACATCCGCGCGCGTGTGTAGGCTTTACTAAACACACAGATACGCGCACTTTCGGTCCATCGACCGTTACTAGAGAAATGAACACTTCATGCACTTGCGCCTGAATCGCGCCCACAACGAAACCGCTAAAAATAGGTTGCTTCTCGGGCGCATTCGTAGCGTGCAAACGGGACGTTACCTGTGGGCCAAAGGCAAGGACACTGCGCTGCGGTGGCCACAATTGATGAGAAGCTCGACGGAACGACCTGAGCCGTTATCGCCGCTGCACTCGGACGCTTTGTTCCCGCCGTGTTCGGTCAACGTTTAATTAAACGCGCGCGCTCGTCCGCAGGTATTCGGTGTGTGGAGACAAACGACGCGCAAGCCCCGTTGCTAACGGCTGCGGGCGAGGAAACTGCTGCTGCACCAGCGAGAAGGGCCAACCAGCGGACATTTCGCAAGAACTAGCGATGCCCGTTGTGCTACCACAACTATCGCGCCTGCCGCGCACTCGGGCCGTCACCGTCAGTGCGTGCTAGAGTTCGCGAAAAAGACGTTCGGGCGCACGACCTCGTACAGTAGGCTGGGCACCTAAATCCCCTTGCCGAGAAAGACTTACGTGCGGAGGTTTCGATCAGCTGACGGAGGCGACCCTCGCTGCATCATCCGTCGTCTCGTGCGTATCCATGCCGCGCACACCGTCGATGCTACGAGGCAGTGAACTTCCTCGTCACTGCCACTATGAACATGACTCGCACAAATCGGGCGCTGTCGATGACGCGGGCGCACAAATCCGTGCACGAGGATCACACGGCCAGGCGCGATGCGCGGCACGGTTGCGGGCACGGTCACCCACCAAATGGCCTTTGTTGCTTTGTTTACTTTTTAATTTTCTTTGTGGGTGTAGTGTAGTACGAGGTCCGCAGCAAATAAATAATATAAAAATAACACATAATATTAACTTTTAAAACATGTTGCCATTTAAATGTAGTTTATTTACAACAAAATTATTATGGTCAGTTGTTTTAGTAACACAAATAAATTTGCTGCGGTACCGTTCTCTCCGGCTGATGGCTGCCCTGGGGGTCTTGCGCTGCACGAAAAGATGTGCCAAACTCAATGGATTTTGGTGCGTATTTCATTTTAAAAGTTTCCTTGCCGCTATAACCTTTGCTAATGAAGTAGGCTGCGCACAGGTGTTCTAGATTAGCTGCCTTTTCACGCGACTCGGAAAGTGTTGCGAGAAAAAGAGAAAAGCGAAGTCCTCAGAAGTCAACGCATACGTGCAGTTTCATTGGTTTCATTCCGGCCTAAACATCCTATTTTGACCCTCAAAAGTCGGTCACCGTCCATTTTTTTGCTGTAATATTTTTTTTTCACTTCAATCTGTATTTGATCGTATTTTCCGTTGTCATTACGTAGTGATGCAATGGACGGTCGGGCGAAGAAGAAAAAAATTGCCGACCGCGTCAGCTGATGGCGCGCTTCGGTGGAAGTTGAATGAATGAAACTAGTTTCGGCTGAACTTTATTTGTGTTATTTATCGCCGTGATTGTTTTATTTCTCTGGTATCAGTCCGTGCTCCGTGGCTGCTAAACTGCGGCCGCCGGAGTCGTGCCTCAGACTTCGCGGTGTGGTGAATTCGCACAATAATGTCGAGACGAATAATAAAGGTCGCGTGCTGCGCGCACTGGACGAAGCGGAGCGTTGCGTTGGCAGCGCGCGGCGTTTTGCATGTGGAGCGTGGTGTTTTGGACTGCTGGTGCAGTGGCGGCCCGGCGATGGTGTCGTCGGCGCGCAACGCGGTGGCCTGCGAGCCTTCGTCGCACATTCCCGGAGGTACGGCCTGGGTGCGGACATTCTTTCGTCTCGTGAAACCCTCGGGCGGCGGCAACACGCTGCACTATTCGGAGAGGAAGCTGCTCGGGTGAGTCGATGATGCGTAGTCGCAGTAGCTGTGCCCGTCAGCTGACGGCTATTGCACACGCTGCGCCCTTTACGTATTGCGAAAGAGTTCCGCTTTGGCAGCTCAGCCTCGACTTGCGCAAGGTTGCTTTCGCGCCACGCAGTTAAGCTTATTGCGTGGGAAAAGAGAATCACGTGACGATATGAAATCGTAGCCTTGGTCTTTCGCGAACGTTCGAGTGCAGTTAGTACCCTCTGCACTTCAGCGCTGTGGTATACTATATCTTCATTCTTGAGGAAACCCTTGGCAAGCCCTGCTTTGCGCCATGGCGGGATACGGCTTTATGGATGTGTTATACATGCAGAGCAAAGGAATTGGAGTCCAACACGTTTACACCGTGTGCGTGTGTGTGTGTACTGCACACATACATGTACAATGTAAAGAAATTGGGAAGTGGGGGATGTCCTGGCTTCGCCATTGCAATAACCAATACAGAGTACTGTGGTCAGCTGTTGTAGATCCTGCAGCTCATTAATCATGCACACTGCTTTTTGCTAGCATTTGTATTGAACGAGTGGTTGGCAGGAAGAATCTATATGTGCTCCATCTAATGGTTCTGCATGACACTAACACTTCCCTTTTATGTGCCACCACTTGCATCACACTCCGTAAGACCCCATTCATTATTCACAAAGCTCACAGGTTCTTTTTCCATTAAGTGTCTTGGTCAGAGCATCTGCATAGTTCCCTAATCCTACATATTGCATCGTTATTCTTCCCTTTTTAGTATTCTCTCAAGAAGAAATGATGCAGGTTGTGTTTGCTGTGCTCGGGCATCACTTGTTTGCTTGCAAGAGCGATACCTCCTAGATTGTCCACTTTCCAACACTCGTAGCTCAACGACAAACCCTTGGCCACGTGGCTCGTTGAGTAGTGTTGAATCCATAGTATCTCCTTTGGTGCTTGGCACATTGGAAGGTATTCGGCTTGAAATCACATAAGTTTGGGCATGCTACTGCGACGCTTCAAAAATAAACCTGTTGGAAGTTAGCGCCTGTCTCCGTCGGTTGTTGCTCGGTCCTTGTCTTGTGTTGTGCACTAAATGCTAAAAAAGTATTTGGCTTCCATGCTCGATAATGCAGTTGTTTTCTGCTTCTTGCTGCTCTGCGACATGGCAGTTCCAATGAGCACGAAAATGCACCCACTGTCTACAATTTGTGTCATTTGCCCAATTTGCATCGCAAAAGCCTTGAACGCAACCCCGCCACGGTGGTCTAGTGGTTATGGCGCTCGGCTGCTGACCTGAAGGTCGCGGGATCGAATCCCAGCCACGGCGGCTGCATTATCGATGGAGGCGAAAATGTTTGAGGCCCGTGTACTTAGATTTAGGTGCATGTTAAGGAACCCCAGGTGGTCAAAATTTCCGGAGCTCCCCACTACGGACGGCATCTCTCATAATCGTATCGTGGTTTTGGGACGTAAAACCCCAGATATTAATTATTAAAGCCTTGAACACAGCTTCCTCTCTCTCTGTGTGAGAACATTGTTTGTTGCACGTACCTCAATATGTACTCTATCCCATTTCAAACTTCCAAGGTAGGATTCTCATTGAATTGGCTCACATAAGCGTTTGCAAACACCAACTCTGGCCATGGATCTCCCGCTAAGTGAAGAAGTGGTCCAACCACTCGTCGGAATTTGCGCGATAATTTGCTGTTTTCATCTGCCATGGTTGATCTCTGAAACTTCATTCCACGATCAAGCCGTGAGGTCTCTCCTTTAGCATTTGTCATTCCTTAGGACTAAGATTCTTGGCATACACATTTTGGTCCAATGCGGGAACGCCGCCTTCCAGCCTTGCCACACAACTCTGATTGACGAAATGTGATTAACCTCTTGTATGTCTTTGATATCGGATGCACTTCTCTAGAAATTGACAGCCCATTTGTCCTGCACCAGCTAAAACGTCATCCACATGAATGCTAATGATGACGTTACCTCCTTGCTTAACTTACACAGCAAAAATGAAATTCGGGCCACTCGGTTGGGATTTACACTTAACCCTTTGCGGTCCAAAATCGGGCCCTGCCCGACAGCGCAACGCGCATGCAGAGGTCCGTGGCCGGGCACTGCTCGACAAGTTCGTTTGCGGTTGATCCACGAGCGCGTTTTCAAACTACACTATGCACCATCTGTAAAAGAGTAATTCAACTTCTTTTACATGAGGCTTGAATCTTTTAGATTTGGACCAGAATGAACGGAAGGGGAAAAAAGGTTTCGGACCGCAAAGGGTTAAAGGACCCCTGACAGCAAAATTTTTGTTGATGACTTTTTTACTGTAATTTGTAGCTTTGTGTCTGGCAATCCCTAAGTTAAATCGTAAATGCTCTAGCGTATCGCATAACTCATTCTAGCGTAGTTAATTGCGACCATTTTAGCGTCACTTCAAAACGCCCGCCTAAAAACCACAAGAAACCGGCGCCCCATGCGGGGGAGCGTCAAAGACCACGTGCACACAAGCTGTGGTGACGTTGAAAGCGCGGTTTTCAAATCGGGGTCCTGCGCGCGGTAGAGATTGAAAGTATGTGGGTGCCTCTAACCTGTTAAGTGCATGTCCCCTCACGAAAACTACCTCGAGAGCAGGCCGACAACAAAGCAAGAGGGGTGTGGAACAATAGGCCTCGCCGGGTGCCCGTCGTCGTATTCCGCAAACCTTCTGTGACGTCCACAATACTTGCTTTACTCGTGGAACGTCACGCAGGGCCTCTATCTACGTCGTACCAGGATGTCGCGAGGTGCAGCCAACTCAAGTGAGCACTCCACGCTTACTTTAAAACCAAATTAGGATATCTTAAAGGCAACGTTCGTCACTAATAATCGGTCAGATGTGCCCCCGTATACAGGAAAGTCAAACAACACAAACATCTCGAGGTTTCAATTTTGGTGTCAGGGGTCCTTTAAGGTATGTCACCACCTTATTGTAAACTTTTTTTAATTTTGACCTTTGCAATATTATTTTAAAATGGGTTATAAAGGATCGTTTTAAGTGATGTTCATATGCAGAAAAGAGTGAAAAAAATTACAATGCTTTTTGTTATTGACAAAACATTGCCCAAACTCAGCCTTTACGCGAACAGTCATAACTTGAGAATGGAGCGCCGGAATCATAAACTTTTTGGCACAAAGGTAGCCAACTTAACACATTGTGCAATGAATTAGGATGTTTGCCGTTTGATGATTGGGAATCAAGTTACAGTAAAAATACGAACGAAAACAAAAAAATTGGCAATCTTTTGTTGCAATGCTTAAAATAAAGCATTTTTACTAGGGGTGTGCGAATATTCGAAAGTTTCGAATATTCGTCGAATATTACATTCGAAATATTCGTATTCAATTCGAAAATCATGTATTCGAAAAGTTTCGAATATTTTATAACTTCGAATATTCGAAAAATTCGAATATGCGATTCGATTATCATGCATAAAATAACTCTTCTTCCACATTTCTGCTGCGTTCGTATAGCTAAAAACGTTGCCGAGAGGAGCGATAAACATCGTAAGTACACGGAGGCACGATATCTGCCTGCAACAAGCGCCCCAATACGTATGATTTATTGCTGGTGCATCTTCGACATGCAGCGCTGTTGGCGATCATGTAACCGTACATTATCAATATTATGCGGCCATAACGTGCCGCACTACCACTCGTTCACTATGCGGGACCACTTCTGAAGAAAGACAGTGACCCATGTGACTGGTGGCGGACTGTAGGCACCTTCAGATACCCCACTCTGGCAAAGCCTTGCCCCATGTAACTCCCTATACCAGCCACTTCTGTTCCAAGCGAGCGTGTCTTTTCAGTGGCAAGGGGGGGGGGTGTCTCTGTTACAAGGGAGCGCCTGCTGCCTGATCATGTGGAGCAACTCATATTTCTTCATGATAACATGTATTCATTACTTTCATTGTGCCGTGATATTTGCTTGCGTTGTGATGTGCATTGTGCTAGCCTGGACATTGTGTTCTGGAGATAGCAGTGTATGTTGTGTTGACAGTCAGGCTGTTAATGTTTTTTTTCAAATAGCTACATGTTAAATAAAATATTGTTACTGTGGAGGCATTTTTCCTTTGATATTCGATATTCGAAGGTGGATGTTCGTATTCGAAGATTTTGATATTCGCACACCCCTAATTTTTACATAAAAACTTACCAGTCGTTTTTATTGATCCTAGTTCATTGCACAGGTCAGTCATAAAGGAACAAGCATACAGAGTTTCAGTGGAAAAGATTTCCTTATGAAGTTACAGCTGTTTGTGTAACAAAAAAGTGCAAAAAACCAAGTTTTGAGCAAAACGAGTTTAAAGCTTTCCAATGCTTGTACAAACAGGATGATGATGCCCTAAACAGTTCAAATCCACTAGGCTCTTAGCTAGGGCCCTCCCTAGATGCCATGAGCTCTTTTTTGGCTTTTGTTGCTGCCCATCTTTTCTTCCGGTGTTGTTTTGCTTCGCCAGTCGACTGACACTGGGCTTTCCTTACACGGTATTGGTCCCCAGTGTAGCATGCTACGATAGTGTGGTGGCCAGGTTCGATTCCTGCTTCTCTCAAAATAACTGCTACACATCTGTTACCATCATAAAAATGACAAACTACGCAACATTAACAGTAGTAGCATGAACCGTGCGCAAAGTAAACAAAAGAGACGCTCCTAGCTTCACGCGTCCCCCTTACGGATATTTAAAGCAACGTTTGAAAAAAGAAAGACTTACGAGTTGTCTTTAAATAAGTTTATACTTATAAAACCAAAATATAACAGAAAAATGATCGCCAACTTATCAGTTTCTGTTACCACACAGCACTAGTTTCAGTTTCGCAACTGTTCACCACATGTTCGAAAATTGGCTATAACTTCGGAACTAAATAAGATAAAAACATAATTTATTTGGCAAAATATTCTTGAATGTTCGGGAATTCTTAGAATCTAAAAATTAAAAAATGTATTTTTTGAAAAAAAAAAATGTGTTTTCAAAGGTGGTGATACACCTTAAACAAACGCAGAAAAGACAAGACAGAAAGGTTCATCTTGTCTTGTCTTTTGTACTGTTTAAATATTAAAAAGTACACGCCTTGGATCAAGAAAACTGTCTCGAGAAACCTGTCCAGTTCTAGGTTCTACTCCCATTCAGATTGACATACTCCATACAGACTCTCCTTCAATGGACGTAATTCACCGTTGCAGTTTCATACTTTGTTGCCTCTTGTCTCGCGTACACAGTCTCCTTCAAGGTCAATGATGTCAACATGGTGGACCCACAGTCTCTTTCAACTGCTACTGCTAACAGTGGGCAGATGGACTTCACCACCAGGAAACAAGTCGAGCCTTGCAATGCTTCAGGTTGCCATTTTGGTTTAGTTTCTTCTTGAGTATCCACTTGCATTTGATTACTTGTTGGTCCTTTGATCTTGGAATTATTTCCCACGTGTCATTCCTCGTCAGGTTGTCCTCTTGAGTGGCTCTCTTCCATTCCAGCACATCAGTTGCTCAGAGTGCTTCTTCCAATATTTGAGTATCATGTAAGCTGCGGCTGCTTTGTCTTGTCACGACGGGAACGAGAGGGTTATGGAAGCTGCTGCTTTGCAGCCAACTTCTCCGAGTGTCTTTACACATTGGGGGTCTCTACTACATGAGGAGTAAAAGCATCCTCTTCTGAGCTCTCCCCTTTGTCACAGTTGGTGGCACCATTGTCGCCCCTCTCTTCCTTAGGCTGGATCTCTTCGGCAGCAGTGATTCTGATCAGGTTTTCAGCACCAGCACTATTACAGTAGAACTGTTATGCTCGAGGTTTGCCGTGTGTCGTAGATAGAAAATGATCATCATCAGGTACCGGCACGCACTCTTTGTCCTCTTCTTAATCTTCTGCTTCAGTCCCAGAACACGTGCACCAATTTGTCCAGCATGGGATGCAATAACTCTGATGGGCATGAGAATGAAAACAGAGAGAGAAAGAAATAGATAGAAAGGAAGAGAAAGAGAGACATTGTTCGCAAAAAAAAAAACAAAAATAACTTTTGGCAAGGCGAGATTCGAACTCGCATACCCACGATCTAAAGGTGAGCATCGTAACCACTTGGCTATCCAGGCACGCTAGCAGAGTATAGTGCTGCCTTGTATAGTACAGCAAAGAGGTGGTAAAGGGAATTAAGGGCGAGGAGGAGGGTAGAGAGTAAAGCATGACATAGATAAAGAAAGACAGAAAAAGAAAGAGAAAGAGAAAAAGAAATTGAAAGAGAGGAGATAGAAAGAGGAAGCGAGAAATAGAGAGAGAAAGAGCGAGGAAGAGAAAGAAATAGAATAGCGAATAGAAATAGAAACAGAGACAAAAAAGAAAAAACAGAGCAAGCATAGCCATGCATAGCAAAGGATGGGAGACAAGTGAGAGGGTAAAAGCCTAGCCAAGCCAGGACCAGCTAGGTGCCCACCAGCTCTGCTGTGACCCAGGCTTGTGCAACTTTGTGAAAGCTGCGTTAATTTTTTTTTTCCATAGGGGGTTCGCTGTATCAATCATCTCAATCATGCATGGAAAGCTTAGGTTACATCACAACTGACAAAGAAGTTATCTTTGTACCAGGCCCACAGTCTATACCATTTCATTTCATTTGGGTAACCCTCAAGCACACACTCAGCACCGCAGGAGTAAAAGCTTACTTGAAACACTTCATGAATTTTTGTTTTTGTCCCTGTTCCCACATCTGCCAGCAATATTTTTAAAGAATAAATTCTCGTGACATCCGCAGTTCTTGGAAGTCGGTGCATTCCGAATACTTCCACGTGGAGAATGAATTTGATGTGGTGGTCGGAGAAAGTATTCGCAGACTTTTGAAGACAGTTTTGTTTGACTCGCATCAGGTGCATCAACATCTATAAATGACAGTGTTCCTGGTGCATTGTGAAACATGCTGTGTAAGAACTCTGTCAGGAAGAGTGTTACCAGCAGAAGCTTAGTGTGTGCCCCGCTAGTCATGCAAAAGTTGTACGTACCCCCTGAGAATGTCGTCCCTGGCTAGTGACACAGTTGTCTCTTTTGCCAAATCTGTGACGATCCTTCAGAAAACTGATGGACGATGGTGTGTGCTTCGCCTTCCTTTTAGGTACTCGGCCGAGCAGATGTTTGAGGTGGTGTCACGGGTGGAGTTCTACCGGGACTTTGTACCCTGGTGCACACAGTCGCGTGTGACAAGCCGGTCTCCCCACGCCCTGACTGCATACATGAAGGTCGGCTTCCCACCCATTGTCGAGAGCTACACCTCTCATGTCACGCTCGTGAGGCCCACCCTCGTCAAGGTAGGTGCCGTTGGCTTCTTTGACACTCGGTGAGAAACTGGGACATACCTTTCGCAGCCAGCGGCTGTTAAATGGGCACTATATAAGGCACTCATTTAATAAACTACACTTTCGGAATACCACAGGTGTTGGCCTCATTATAAGTGAAGCATTCGTGAGCCAGAAAAGACGTGAAAATAAGAGAGTACTCTGCCACTCTTGGAGGAGGAAAGTGAATATTTGTTTTAAGAATCAATGCGAAAGAGTGCCCAATTAGTGCAGCTCCTTTAGTCCAGGAAGTTGCTGGCAGTGAGTGCTTCCCATGCCTAGTTCAGCAGGTTACGTTGATTCTTCAGGTTTGTGGCTGTGAGCAAAGCATCCCACAATTCTTCACTGTCCTTTCCTGCTTCATCCTGGTTTTGTGGGAGGCCAGAAAAAAAAATATTGTTGCGTTTGTTACATGTTGTGTCACGAGCTTAATTATCTGGGACACAAAGTGCATTGAATGCTGTGCAGACAACAACATGCAATTGTTGTGAAGTCAGCAGCATAGCCCACTTGTTTTTGGCGAGCATATAATTGATCATCAAGTCACTATAGCCATACAAGTGCTGTTTTCTCTGGCTCTTCCGGATCTTGCTAGTAACAGTGTGTATCGTCTGTTTGCTTTGCAGTCGGTGTGCTCAGATGGTCGCCTCTTCAACCACCTAGAGACCATCTGGAGGTTCGAGCCAGGCCTCGAGGACAACCCAAAGACTTGCACGCTAGACTTCAAGGCAAGCAATGGCTCTTCTGATGTACATTTGTTCACTGCCTTGTTTGCATGTTTTCTGGTTACCCTTCTGCTCTGAAATTAATTATAGTATTTCCTTTTGTCGAAAGAGACATTGCCAGTGTAAGATTAACGAACATTGGGTGTTTGGGAGGGTAGTAGTCACAAGGGCTAGAATGACTGCACGTGAAAGCTCGGCAGGCCCAATGTTTGCACAAACTTGGCGGGGCTTTGCCTTTTTCATCTGGGTGAAATGGAAGGTGATGCAATTGGTGGCATGTCCCACGCTAAATTCTAGCTGCGGTATCTCCTTTTTCAGCTCATTATCAACTTCAGGCTTTCATTTCTTGCATGTGCGATAGAATTGACATCTCTGACCTGCAGGAATGGGGTAGTATGTAGTTTCCAATTTTAGGAAAGCGGTTCCTTCACTCCTAAGCACGTAGGAAGAAGGAGCCCCAATTCAGGATATCTTTTCATTTCTTTCTTCTATCTCTAGAATGTCAAGAAATTATATTCATGTATCCTACCTTCCACAACTTATTTCACAAGAAAGTTACCTGCCTACCAAAAAGCAGCTGTCCTGAAATTGAGACTAACTGTAGTGTGCAGAACACAAGTGGAATGAGGTGACGTACCACCCCGTAGCAGAGGTGGTTGCATTGATTTGTTCTGTTGGCCCTGTTGTTCAAGGTGTGCTGTAACTTGGCTCAAAACTTCCTCTCGGTGCAAGCAGCATGAGCTGTTGAGGGTGCTATGGTTAACCTTTTCCCTACTGTGAAAAAAAGAAGAAAATAGTCTACCAAATTTACCGGAAATTTTTTTTTCTCAGTTTGTAGGGCTTTTTTTTCTGAATAAAACTGTACCATTATTTCAATTCAGTGGGGTTCCTTTATTTTGCTAATTGCGTAAAGAAGATAGCTCGGACACGGCTTCACTGCATGGCAATGCAATGAAAGCCGAGGACAAGTGTGGCCATCTAGCATCGACAAACACAGCTATGACGTGTGTAGTCGTCATCGGTCATTTTGGTACAAAATCTTATGACGACCATACTCCTCAACGGGAGGGAAAGGGTTAAGAGGACATTATTACCCAGCTATTGTTACAGTCATGCAAAATGACTGGAAATGACGGCAGTGACGGGAAATGTTAGGTGTGAGTGGGCCATCTACCAGAGCTCTTGTAATTGTATTAGCAATTGTGAAACATCCCATCAGGGATTGATACTACACACCTCAGCTAGAGCCTGGCACCCTCCCTACTTCTGTATTGTATGCACGTTTCACATCCTTCTCCACAATTGCGTACTCCCCTTCGCCGCTTGCCTAAATATAGAATTCTCATGAATCTCATGGTTCATAACACTTAGTAGTATTTCATAATTAGGACCCATTAATTGAAGAACTTCAAGAATCTGCTGATTGTCCTGCTGCCTATGGGCAACGAAATTAACTGCACCTTGAAGGATGAAGGAACCAAGTTCTCCACAGCAGAGCAAAGCTTTAGCATGGCCCCCGAAGTTCACAACAAACAAAATAACGGGAGGAAGCTCGTTCTACATATGTGTACTGGACTTAAAGCCAATCAAAAATAATTAAGGAAAGGAAATATCCCAAAGAGGAATTTCGAGAATAAAAACCAAGTGATAAAAAAACAGAGCAGAGGAAGGCAAAACAAGGGTATTTCTTTAGCACTACAGTGAGAGAGTACCTTTGCAATCACACTGGAAGCGCAAAGAGTAGCTTTAGTCGGCTTCTGCATGTTTAGTAACAATTGCCATTTCAATTGCCCTCTTTTGTTTATGGCAGTGCAGCGGTGCAAGATTTCGTTCATTTGCCTGATGGTAGCATGTCAGTTAGCCCCTATGGATTAAACATGCCTGTAGTTTGAAATGATGTATCGATACTGGCCCGTTTGAATAAAGCCCGAACCACCTGTGTGCTTGCAAGTGTACAAGCACCAGTTCGATTAGCAGAGAGTAGCCAAATCCATATTGTGCACTTTGAGCCTCTATCAAGGGCTCGATATGTAGCGGCACTGACATATCGATATCTGCATAGCCTGGAGTGAGCACACGTTGACGCTCATCTCGTGTGTGTTCAAGCATCCATCCATCGCGAGGTGTGGTGAAGCAAGATGCGCTGACGTGCTCATGCGCACATCTGAAAGCGTATGTGTTGTTTGTGGTCAAGTTGTAGGTGTGGTCAAGCCTTACACCTACAACTCCCACGTCAAGTAGTCACATTCGTCGTCAATGTACAGTAAACTCTCAGTAAACTGAAACCTTTAAGCAGAACTGCTGCTTAAATGGAACAACTGCTTCTAATATGATTGATTTCGTACTTGAATTCCACACCCCCATTCCTCATTCAGTAAACGAAGTTCCTGTTAAGCAGAATATATTTTCCTGGTCCCTTCAGGTTCCGTTTAACGAGAGACTACTGAACGTTGAGGACACTGTGATTAGATTAATCACATTCTACAGAGGTAAATACAGTATCACAAGGTTTTTTATGTTTCATGCAGGGTGTCAGAACGAAATGTTCTTCGTTGCGGTTTTAGTTTTGTTATACCGCAAAAAGTTTCGTTCGGTTTCTGTTCCAGAACAAAAAAAATGTTCTGTAACGGTTCATAACGGTTTTTATTTGTATGGAAAATTTTGAAGTTAAAGTAACGATAAAAACGTTCTTAGTTTGACCACAAGGGCAAAGCAATGAATGCGATAGCAACAAATTGTAATGTTATACGAAGTATAAGGCTGGCAGCTAACTCTTTTAGATCCAGTCTCACGTCGCTCTACATAACGCATGTGTAAGAGAATACGGCCACTCCAGGAAGAGAAGCTGATTTCGCACTGTTTCTTCGCGTTAAGAGCGCAGCATGAAGAAGATATGAGCCGTCCGCTGATGCTTGCCAAGATAGCGCGTACGCCAGCGATCGCGATTGCGCCATTTTGTTCGAAGTTCACAGTTGCTGCTCGAATGACACCCCCTCCCCCTTGCGTCCTTTCATGCTCCTTCAAGGCGGGTGAGACGTTTCCTCTCTGCTTGAGCAGCATTTGATGGCAGGCCTCGCTCGCGGGATGATGTCGCATGCGCCCTCCGTGCGACGGAGATGGGCCGGCTCTTTTGATCTCTGCTTCAGCCGCGTTCATCGTCTCCGGTCGCGTGCTTTTACCCACGGGTAGAACATACGATGCACGGGGGATGTTATCGATGTGGACTTTATACGGAACAAGACAGCAACGGCGATGGCAAAACCCGTCGAGAGTGTCCATATAAGTGTTATCTTAATAAAACATATGATTTCTGGTATAGTTACTTGCGCTCCTCTGAAAGAGGCCCTGCAACACTTTGCCAAGTAAACGTCAAATGGCTTCACCAAAGAAGTTTATTGCCTTATGAATCGACCGCCACAAATTTGTTTAGAATCCGTCAAGTACGAGCGTAGTTACAGAGTTCTGTCACACACATATATATATGTCTCACCTTGATAGTAAATTCAGTTGGAAGTTTGTGCCTGTCCGTGTATGGTCTCATCCTTTGTCTACGAAAATTTTTTCATGCAAGAAGTAGTAGATCATGGAGTACCAACTAGCTTGAACCCACACTTTGTTGAGTTAGAGATTTCTCGCGTGCTGTAATTGCTCTCTCTCTTCTCTCATCCCGAAGAGAGTGCTGGAAGCTAAGCAGGGAGGGATGGCTCAGATGAAAGAAGTTATGTCACGCGTGCTTCATGACCTTGAGCACTTTTTTTTTTCTTTGAATGCGCGAAGAACCTTCAGTGAGATCGCGAGCGAGTGTACGGCCACGTGGCAGCGTCCTGCGGCGGGCGCAGGAACTACAGCCCACGATGCTGAAATCAGCCAATGGCAGTGAATTTGGGTTTATGGCGCGGTCATATGAGTATATGGCATCATTTTAGAGAGTAGATCGAGCGAGCGATTTTTAGCTGGCTTTGAGAATTAATTGTAAATTCGAGGTCAGGTGCTGCGCTATAATGTTTGGCTCGCGTGTTCTCAGGAGCCTCGACTACCGATTGGCAGCGTTTTCTGATCATGCTGAAAAAGTGTTGCAGGGCCCCTTTAAGAACAGGGGTAAAACACATTCTTCCCACGTTCATAAGAGGAGCGCAAGTAACTGTACCACGAATTCTTACCAACACAAACCAGTACCCTTCCAAGTTATGGTATTTAATTTTCTCAAAAGTGAATTACGAATTTTCTGAGCAGGCTCAATGCTTTGTTCAAGGGAGTGAGCAGGATCTCAGAAGCAGCTGTCGTCTAGTGTACCTCTGATATGCGAGACTGCTGTTCTGATAAAAGATAACTTCAGCGCCAAGAATGCCTTCTCCACGCTGGCCTGTGTGACAAGCGCATGAAAGTCCACTTGCGTTAATGTAAACATCACTGGTTGTCACTCTTTATTTTTCGCGAAATTTTAACACATCTTTACTTTGGAATCTCTGCCTGAGATACACACTAATACTGTCCCCTGAGATATGCATTCACTAATACTGTCCCCTGAGGTATGCATTATTGTTCACGTTACATGACCTCGGTTGTTTCGGAATGCCAAGGTTTTCCCTGAACTGAAAAATGATAAAAAATAATTCGGTTCCACTCCGGAACGAAATAATAGATAACGTTTTGGTTCTGTTTTCGTGCTGGTCAAAAATAGTTTTTTTATTTCGTTCTTTTTGGTTTTTGGTTTTCGTTCCGTTCCGATACACTGGCTTCATGTGGCAAACACATCATTCATTATTAAAGTTGAATCAAATTATCTGGCACTGCCACTATCAATTTTCACAGAGTTTATGTAGCTGGCGCTAATCAAGGACACGCCCAGATATGAGTTCGTTGTGATGACGAGGAAGAAGATTTACAGTGTGCCATGCTATAATTAATGCACTTCAGCTTTGCAGTCCTTGTTTTAAGAGGTCTGTGAGGAGTTTCATGGTTTGTTCACATACAGGGATACTCACTCGTAATACAGTAAAATCTTGTTAATTCGAACTTAGTCAATCGAACTGATGCCCTGGTCCCGCCAGAGCCCTATGTATTTTTATGGGAGAAAACCCCCGATAATTTGAATGCGTCAGTATCCACAACAGTTAATTTGAACTGGGAGCCCCTGGTTTTCATCTTTTCTCGCAGAAGTCTGCCGTGAGTGATCACAATGTGTTGCAAAACCAAACCAAACCAAATTTACTCGAGATGCAAACGACAAAACAGCAGCATTTCTCAGCAGATGAGAATTCGGATGCTGCACTGGAGCTCTTGGGCAAGCGGCAAACAATGCTCATGGAGTTGCGACAGAAGAAACGCAAGGAAATGCAAATTACTGCTTACGTTTAACCCTTTGACGGTCAAAGACATACACGTACGTCATCCCGAACAGCCACAAGACGGTCAAAGATGTCTTTGTACGCCATGCCTGTATGTTTAGAATGCGCGCCTTTTTCGATCATTTCTCTTGCTTGGCATGTGCTGCCTCACTGCGGGAATACGTGGAATTTTTTTCCTAGCCCCGATATCTCTCCGTTTTCTTTTTATGCTCTACTACAGTGGAGCGCCTGCTAGTTTCAGTTTCGTCCTTCGGCCGGTTCCCGCTTATTGCGCCCGCAAAACTGATGGCTTTCTGGTTAAAATCTTTCGAAAGGTGATGGATTTGTTACTATCTCGTTTATTGCTCCCCAGTACGTGATTACGCCTGTTTCTGTGCAGGCGCTGACTGACACAAATGATACAGTATAGACCACTTATAACGTAAGTCGCCGGAGTCGCGAATATCCGCACTATAAGCGGTACCGCACTATAACCAAAACAACCTTCTTCAATGGCTGCACTTGCGCAAAACGTGTTGAGCATGTAGCCTCGCGTGTCCGATAATCAACACATGCGATTTGGGGCGCTTACAACCACTTAAATCTCGGAATGTTAAAAAATTAACCGCCAAAGACCCGCATTGCCAACGAAATGAACACGGGGGAAAAAAAAGCAAACAAAACAAAGTGTCATCGCGGAAATTCGCCGACTACGTTTCAGGCCACCTCGAGGTACTGCGCATTACACAGAAACCATGTCGAATCGCGACCGAAATTTCACGTGCTGAGCGGTACCGATCGTTCGAGTTCACGGGCGCGCGCGCGATGTCAAAGACCTTGCAATCGAATCCGGAACCACCATTCGAGAGTTGTATGTGCCAACCATGCCCTCGTTTTCATTAACGATATGATTCCCTTCCCTTCAAGTGCAGCCATCGCAAAAAGTTTCGTTGATTCCGCACCAAACCGCAACTTTTATCGCCCGCGACCGCTACCGAAAAGCAACCAACGCTGATTAGGCCTAGCCTGCGGTTCAGCATGTTGTCGCGGGAAGTTTGTCCAAGACAACATGAAGATCGGACGTCGAAAAGATCGTACTCAAGCACTAACCAAAGAACAGCGCGGGTGATACGAAGTTTGTGTTCGCGGCCGGGAGATCAACGGCGACAAAAGCCCGCCAAGCTCGTTTAAAGGCCAACTCCGGCGATTTTTCGAGGTCCATGGATCGCAATAAAATTCGCTGGGTACGTTCCTTTTCACGTTCCCGTTATATATGCCAAATTACAAGCTGGAGACATACGCAGATTCATTGCAAATGAATTTATTGATTGCCCAGACTCTCCCCACTTCGCTTCCCAAATTATTGGCAACATTGGGTGCGTGACGTCATTTTGTTAAGCGGAAGTGACGGAACCGCGGGGCCCCTAGAGCGTCTGCTATCCGCAAGGCAACAATCGCGAGTGTTTGGCGAGCGCTTCGTTGGCTGGGCGGTGAATTTCAGTTCCTTGTGGTAATGCGTGCGATGGGTGGCAAGTGGTGTCGCGTTGTGGGCTGCACACGATTCCCCGTTGGCAGTCACGAAACACTCGCACCTAACGATTACCCTGCGTCTCTGTATTAGTGTTTTAGCTAGCAATGCGGGTTTACCGCACGGAAAGTACGGTAATACCGTACCGGCTAAAGAATGCACATGCGTGAACCACCACGGAAACACTTCCCGTTGCATATACAGGGTGCACCGTGACCGGGCCTATATCGGTATACGGTGAGCTTCGCATCGTGCGAAACACGTAACCTAATGGTGCGAAAGGTGGCTCATACCTGGCATTCCTTCGGCCGTACCAACGCGATGTTGAACGCCGCTATTGCCAAACTTATGCACTCTTCCCATAGCAATATTAAGAAGCTTTAGTTAGTCCGCGAACTTCTCAGCGACAGCATTTTACCCGATCACGGCCCCACAAACTTGAGCTCCCTGGACAGGTCGTGCCATCTGGCGGTGGAATGTGCAACCAGGCAAGCAAAGAGCTAAACATGTGAGTTCCACTTCATCGAAGAGGAATGGCCATTACAGTTGGCCTCCAAATGCGTCGGAATTGCAGCTGTCATTTTCCGACAGCACAGCTTGTGCACGTGACACGGTCAGTCACACACAAGATTTCCGACGGAGTCACCTTTCAAATGAGCGTCTGCTCTTCGCCGCTTTCGCAGCTTTCATACTACGCGTGGCGGGACCGGCATGCCTTGCATGATTTCCGGTTTTGTAACCACTTATACGTCACGCGAAGACGTATGCTCGGCTGGGTTTCGGTTTCGGTGTTGCGCTTTTTTACTTATTTAAAATTATTCTCCAATTTGCCGAGTGTTTCTGCTATCGGACCCGTGACAGGAGCGTCTCAGGAATATAAAAGCACCATTACTTTGACATGGCCAAAAATCGCCGGAGTTGGCCTTTAAGTCACGCACTGGCAGAAAAGGCGAAAGCTCGCGTCATGAAGCCGCAAACTTTTCAATTGCGGACGAGGTAGCAGACACGATATCAGTAGCAAGTGTGATAACGACGACGCTTTTCCCGACAGGAAACTTAACTTAAAGCGCACTTGATGAGGACGCGATCGTATGTTCCACGCGGAACGCACTGCCGGCAGCGGCCGCGGAGCCTTGCCGCCGCCGGTGCAAAGGCTACTCGTCGCCTAGGCAACCACCATCTACCCCACTCGGCGAGCCGCACAGCGCTTATGCCGCGGTCTTTTTTCCTCCACTCGCCACCTACGTTCATTCACTGTGCGTGCCCTCGCCCTTCGTAACGGATCCTCGTCGCTCCCTCCCCCTCCTTTGAGAACCGCACTCGCTACCCGCGTTTGTCAGAAATATTTTCCCGCAACCGCATTATAAACGGTATTTCACCTTGGGGGACTGCACAATAAGCGGTATGCGTATACATGCGGTTCTATGGGAGGGTAAACGGGAGTCGAAAAAGACCGCATTATAACCGGTCCTGCACTATATGCGGTTACGTTATAAGTGGTCTGCACTGTACTGCTGTGGTTGCATTTCCTATTTGGGAACTCAAAAAAACCGTTTCCGTTTCATTGGCAATAAGACGAATGAATATATAGGTGTCGGACTGCTTTTTGCTTTGCGGACGTGCTCACAGCTGCACAATTTTCTTCAATGCGCTCACCTGCGCAGTTTGCTTGTGCTATGGGATGTGCGCGGCGATTTCTCGGTTTGCAAAGTGAGTCTAGCGGCAATTCAGCTGGAGAATCAGAATCTCTTGTCTGGAGAATTAGAATCTGATTCAGTAAACGTCAGCCCGTCATATGAGGCATTACTTACGAGTTAGGATTCAGATGTTGATGAGCAAGCGACATCTCAAAAGCTCGTGCGCGGCGAGACGATGCTGACTAAACAAAGTGGCTTTTCTCCCTCTGTGTTTCCACTTGATGTGACTTCGTGCACTTATTTTTGTATGTCTATGAACTACACAGGTGTTTATTGCAATGCATAATTTTTAACAGTTGTGTAGTTTTTTTCTGAAATTTATCTTGCTGTTACTTGTGAAAAAAACCATGCGCATGTAACAACACAAAAGTTTTTTTTCACTGCACGGCCACCCAAAAACATTTTAGACAATCATTTCTTAAATAGATTCGTCTGAAGAATTTAATTCAGCAATAAAAAATACACATTTTGGGGGTGCATTTTGCGAAAAATATCAACCTTAAAGAGTTAATTTTGATTTGCGTATCTCTTCCATGTAAATAAACGTGTTTCAGAGCATCATATATTTCGACATTAAGGCTCACTGCTCACATGAGTGCATGTCTGTGCTTGTTTTTGAAGTATCACTGACTGATCAATTAATTTCTGTTTGCGGTTAGAGCTTTGTGAACCTAATTGACGAAATCACCTGCCACAAATGTGTAGTAGCGCCTAATTCGTGATAACGAGTCCAGAGGTGGCTTCTTTGGGCTCTGCCAGCGCAATGTGTCGTGATGTCCGTTCATTTTAGCACCCGCCCACTAATTCGAACTCTGCTTAAATCGAACAATTTTATGGTCCCCTTCGAGTTCGAATTGACGAGCTTTTACTGTAGTACATAATTGTTCCAGGTTTGTGAACATTGCTTTAAGGGAACTTCTTCTGCAGTAGACTCTTATTAATTTTAACCTAAGGGGACGAGAAAAATATGTTCCGTTTAACAGGAATTCCATTTACTGAGAGATGAACAGAGGTTCAGAATTGAATTACAAAACAAATCGTATTAGAGGCAGTTGCTTTCATTCAAGCGCCCGTCCGTTTACTGAGAGTCTACTGTGCATGCGAAACGTGGTCTTGTTAGAACAATCCTGTGGCTACCCCTAGCCGAAGTTTTCTCAGCCACCACTCTCGGCTTGATGCCGTTTTCTGCGGTCGACCTCTGTTGCAGGTGTCCTTCGAGTTCCGCTCGCGGCTGCACTCGCACCTGGCGCACATGTTCTTGGACGAAGTGGTGCGCCAGATGACACGTGCCTTCCTCAACCGAGCGGCCACCCTGTACGGCAAACAGTCGATCCCGACGAGAGGCAGCAAGGTGCTGCCCTCCGGTGCTCCCTGACGCCGGCCCCCCAAGTAGCTCTGCAGTACAGGGGGTTTCGTCTCTGCGTGGATGGACTGATTTTAGTCTTTCTTTAGTTCCTCTCGCAGCCACGCTTCTTCCTCTCACGCATGCACCCCAGTTACTCAAGGTTCCTCCTGGAACCAACTCGCTTCTGGACTGCACAGTTCATCCACCAGGGGGAGAAGCAACTTGGGGGCAGTGATTGGGTGGAGTGGCAGCGAGAGTGTTACAAGGCTTCATTGTTGATGGCCCAAAGCAAGCTACTGTCAAACCAATAAGTTCCCCGGCAGCCATCAGCTGGAGGACTGGAGAACCATAAGGACACCATTGATTGACACGATGCCTCACAATAGAGGCCAGATGCCGTGTCCTCCCAGCCCTGGCCGCTTCAGATTTACTGTGGCAGTAATTTCACAGCCATGAGCAAAGTCTGTACCATAGTTGGGAAAGAAGCAGCCGTGTAAAACGTGTTCAGTAAATTGAAGTTGACACATTTGTTGGGCTTGTCGAGCTATTGAAGTACACACATTCATGGTTGTTTAGTGAAAGTTTTACGGGCTTTATTGGGTGTGGTTAATGCTCCATTCAGCTTGCTGGTTTTTGCTCATTTCAGATTTGCTGGAGGCACAAAGCAAAACTCATTTGAGGTTGTGCTGTTGAAATAAGTAGCTTAGCAGAAACGTGCATTTTTTCATGAGCAGGGTAATGGGTTGGGAAGAGGGTTTAATGTGAGAAACAGTGTTAAAATTAGCATGTGCACAACACTCCTCAGCTGATTGTTTTTTAGATGTTGTTTATGGACAGTCTTGTTGTTGGGTGCAAACTTACATGGAGCATTCAACACCCTTGTTTATTTAACTGTCTTTTTTTTCTTTGAAAGAGCTGTCGAAAATAAAATAGTTTTGTTTTTGAAACTTTATTCTTAATTCATTATAATGGAAGACACACTTGTCTTGAGCAGTAGGCACATGTGGTCTCTATACACCGGTTGAGCTAGTGGGATTGAGCCATTGGGCCACAATGAAATGTGAATGTGGGAAACCAAGCTGGAAAATAAATTCACCTTTCCACATTCAATAGTGCATGCAGCAATGGTGTGATTTGTTTTGTATAATAGTTAGATTTGAGGATGGTTTAACAGAAGCTGCAGTTTCTTTTAATTTTTTTCATTCACATTTCATTATTGCATTGACGTTGAATGTGTTGTCCCGACTTTTCTCCACTTGGAATCCCAACAGCCTTGAAAAGCTTGGAGGACGCTTGAGCTTCGCCATCAAGAGTAGAACGCCATAGCGTAATCGGGCTGCGTGCGCATTGCCTTCTCAATTGCTAGCCTGGCTTCCATTCTCGATGCATGCCGCAACCGTGCAGTAAGGAAACAAACTACTGTGCATGTAACATTGGCCATTTCAAACTATTCCAGAATGCCTACTGCAAGTACAGTTGTTGAGTGCTCACCCGCTGGACAAATCGGCACCTCCTAACCCTCACTTCCCTTTCCCACTCCCTTGCTATGCTATACTACACAAGGCTATGCTCTGCTAGCGTGCCTGGATAGCCGAATGGTTAAGACACTTGCCTTCGGATCAAATGTACATGGGTTCGAGTCCCACCTCGCCAAGAATTTCTTTTTCGCATTCTTTCTATCTCTTTCCTTCTTTCTCTCTCTACTCATTCTCACACCCATCAGAGTTATTGCATCCCATGCCAAACAAATTGGTGCACGTGTTCCGTGAGCGAAGCAGAAGAGGATGAAGAGAGCGTGTGATGGTTCATCATGATGATAATTTTTGTTTGTGACTAACGGGGATTCTCCAAGCTTAAACAGCTTGGCTGTTAAGAGATTCCAGTAGAAACTGCCAAAAGTGATTGCTAAGAAGCATCGGGCCCTGCGTGGAACACTCGGCGCAGTCGCAGCGAAAGCTGGAGGATCAACTGTTGTAAACTCTCTTGGGGCGCCAAGTGCAAGGTACCCACAACGCCAGAAATCATTCTTTTTTCGAAGTAGGGAAGTACCCACTATGCCACAATTCAATTTTTAGAGCCACTACATGTCCAAGGCATTATATGCACTTACATACTGCACACTTTGTGATGCTGTGGTGATGGTGATGAACTTCGGCTAAGTCCTTTGTAAGGGATGGGAAGCTTTAAACCACCCTCTCATTGCACAGTTCGCTTTGTGTGAGACCAGTTAACAAGATTCCTTGCCGACATGTTGCCTGTATAGGGTCTTTTTGCGAACAGGTTTCAAGCACCGGCGTGGCTCTGTGGTAGAATACTCGACTGACATGCAGAGTGGCCTAGGTTCCAATTCCGCTCTAACCCTGTTCTTTTCTTCTCATAGTGCAACAGCTGCAACGGACGGCAGCGGCGGCGGACAAATATGCAACCGAAATCGGCTGTTGTTGTGGGCTGACTAAACAGCTTCTTTCCAGTGTGTTACGACTTTACGCAACTTCTCGATCTCGGTGGCATAAGTATTCCCATAAGTGGCATTTTATGTAACCCATCTAAGGGACTAAGGACAAGGGAAATGGCTCGGAAGGGCGATGTGATGCGATGCGTAACGACTTGCACGTATACGCTAGAGGGACTGAGCTGATGCCACAGATTTCCACCAAGCCTGCGCAACGAGAATGGCATATACACATTCAATCTCGCACTGCTTCATTAACCACATTTTACAGCGTAGGCTGTTGTGAGCTTAAAACACGGCCAATTTTGGTGGCGATTTCATCATCCGCTAGTGTCCGTTGCAGTTATTGCACATAAGACAAGGAAAATACCTATAGAGGAGTCATGTCGGGCGAGAAGTCGCGTAAACGACGTCAAATGCATGGCAGATGTGTAGAATCGCACCAGATGTCGCACCACGTGAATTGCATGACGAGTGGGTGATTTAACGGTGTGTACTCATTAAAAAGGGCTCAGCCATAATTCATCATCAGCAACAGCATCAAAAAAAGTGCGCAGCTACCTAGGTGCTCCTATTGCCTTACAGATGCAAAGTGGGCATTTCACCACTTTGCATAATGATGATGGCTTATACAGTAAAAGCTCGTTAATTCGACACTGGTTAATTCGGAAAATCGGATAATTCAAACGTGTTCACTGGTCCTGGCCAGCGTACCTATTGTTTAATGGCATGAAACTCTCGTTAATTTGGTCATATTTGGCCACCACCCGGTTAATTCGGACGATCTTCGGAGCACGCCAAGCGCGAAACGTCGCAAATGTGCTACACAAAGGAATGAAAACTGCATTCGCGGACAGCCAAACGCCGCGGCTTTTAGAAAGGCGTGGTCGCCACCCACAACCGCATGATAGGTATGCTCTTAGCACGTTTCAGATTAAGACATGGGGGTTCCTGAGCAGCGTTCATGTTGTGAAGTAAGTGAAGCAAGTGACGAAAGTTGCGGCTTTTGCACTGCTCTTATGCAAAATAATTACTGTAATTACATATTCCTCAAGAAAACGAAAGTGCATTGATGTAATAAACATTTATTTATTGTTTTCTTGATACTTTCAATAATTCGGCATTCGGTTAATTCGAACAGTTTTTCCAGTCCCGTGAAATCCGAATTAATGAGCTTTTACTGTAGTGCAGTGGGTACCTTAACTCTGTATTTGCTGTTGGTGCCCTTGGAGAATTTACAATAGGCTCTAAGAAGGCCACTCCTCCAGCCGTGACTGTGCTGCGTGTGTCACGCAGACCTGGAGTTTTTTTTTCTGTACACTGCGCGTGGTAGTATCAACAGCAAGTGCAGCTGGGGTCTCAAGATTTCCTTCTGTTGCTGTTCTCCCACTTTTGTCTGTTTGACAGCCAAGTAAGCTAACCATCGTCCTATCCTGCAGCTCTGTAGCAAGGCAGCTTGCATAGGTTTTTTTGCACACAAGAGAGTCTGACTGGGATAGCACGTGTGCATGCATTTTGCAGGCTATAGCGGGCGGGACTGTAGCAGATGAAAACAATTTATTTCATTATGTCCTAAAGGCCCACAGTTGGAGAGTGTCGGTAATGAAACGGCTGGAGGGGTATTGCACTGTGCACGCTGAAACAACAAGATACACTGCAAAATTATCATTACTTTTACGAGCTGGTGGCAACTAGCCAAGTATGACGAGGGGCCTTATTTCGAGATGGTCACTTTCGCCAATGCTGTCACTTTCACTGGATTTCATGAGATAGGTGCTGGATGTGTTGGCTTATATGAGCCAAAATGTTGGCGCAGCCCCATACTACTGTGGCCTACAGGCAGATGAAACATTTGGCTCAAGTCTTGTAAAGTCTCACGAAAGTGACAGTGTTGCCAAAGGCGACAGTCTCTGAATACCGCCCCAGTAGCCATACTTGATTCTGTACCATTCTGCGCAATACTCTTACGAATGTTTACAAATTTTCCCATACCTGTGCTTCAAAGAAAGGCGATAGGCTTGTTTCCTTCCTCAGGGGACCCTGTTCATATCTGTGCTGCTATCAATACTGGTAGCAACTGTTCAAAGCTGAAACCATTAATAGGCAGCCGATTCACATAAAGGAAACATATTAAATTTCCATTTCGTGTTTTAGAAAGCACAGAAAAGGTATGTATGTGCATGTCAGTCCTCAGGGGAAAAAGAAGTCTTGCAAGACAGCCGGCTTTCGGATTTTCGCAAATTGACATTTGTCTGTCATCGCTCAGGCACTAAAATGTACTGCTTTTAGGAAAGTCTATTCCTCTTGACGGCATAATCAAGAGAAATGTCATAGAAATGAAAGGATCCAACTACACATTAAAGACAGTCAGCGAGATGTTCAATGTTGCACAATTTTCTGTGTAATGAACTTTTATATGATCAAGACCACATATGGCTCTCTGTATTTTTTAAATTCCTGGTCAATTCATCTGCAAAGGAATAAAGCTCTGTGCGCTGCTGTTGCCCCATTGCTCCCACATGCAACTCTAGTTGCAGCGATGACATGTGCTGAAAGGAAATTGATGCCACTCTAACCGCACCATGTAATCTGTAACGAACATTTGGAGAAGTGCTGTATACGTGACTTTATGTAGTTTTGACATTTGGCGGACGTCGTAAAAATGATCACTTTCTCTCGACAAGATAATTACTTTTGTTTAGCCTGATAGCGGGCGTCACATGTGCTTGCAAGAGTATAAGTGCTTGTAAAACAAGACTGCTTTGTATATCCCTACGTTGCTCCAGCTTTCGAGGTTGGTTGTAAACAACATGTAGGCTATGCTTGTGTTATGGTATTGTTTCATTATGTATAGCTTTTGATTTCTTTCCCTTTCAAAAATTTTATATCTACTGCATTTGCTGACATTCTGTGGTGTTTGTCCACTGTTTGCATTCGCATTCACTAGATAAAGAGCCACTCAGTAGGCAGCATTGCAAATTTAGGTCTTAAAATGTCAAACAACCTGTGTGGCATATGACATTCATTAAACCCTGATGTTGGCAAGAAGCATTAAATATACTTTGTTACATACACTGCATTGTGGATGTGTTTAATTGCTATGCTTTTGGGCTGTTAAAGTTGCTGTTCTGTATGAGACAAAAACTGAATAACGGTACTACACTAGA
>NC_051178.1:47389002-47449001 GCF_013339695.2 Rhipicephalus sanguineus | reverse complement strand
ATGTACTAGTGGCCAGACATTTGGAAAGTCTTATTTTGTGAGCGCTGCACATTAATGATTTACAGAAGTGCTGATGACCTCAGAAAAAAGCTTACTTGCTGTAGCTATGACGACCACCCGGTGCTTCGAAAATGAGGCACTAGGGAGTTCACAATGCGATATAGCCTTTGTGAGGCGGGCAGGGGTGTAGGCCACTGGCCACAAGCACGTATGGCCGCACACCCATGACGAAGGGACTGCTTCCACATCATTAGTTTCGGCGAAGCGGACTATTGTGAAACCTAAAAACAAAATAAGAAAGAAGGCAGTCACCACCATAGATGCCTAAATGATAACTAATTCAATTACCATGCTGACTGGGCGAGCTGTGCATTTACAACTGCTTTTTAAATTCTAGTAGTTCATCTTGACTAAACAGATTAACAAGCTTCGTCTACATTTCATTTCATAGATAGCGCGCAATAATGCCAGAACTTGGGAGCATAATACGGTGCTATACATGCGACAAATGCGCACAATGCTGCTCAAATGCAATAGAATATACTGTGAACACCAATAGATAGGTATTTCGTTACTTTTTTTTAACAGGCAAGACTTAAGCATGCTTAAAACTTCAGCATCACAAGCACCATAGTATTTCCAAGATTCCTCTTTGTTTACAGCAGATTTTGCATGATCCGAACATCCAACTAAAAGAAGATAGTGTCTCCCACTTCAGCTGGAACTTGCATCACCTCGTCGCATGTATTTGACGATACAGTAAAAGCTCGTTAATTCGGATTTCTAGGGACCGGAAAAAATGTCCGAATTAACCGAATGTCCGAATTATCGAATGGTCGAAATAAACACAATAAATGCAAAAGTTTTTTCAACATACCTTTACTTTACAGGTAATCGCGGATGCGCCTCTGTTTTCGAGCAGAAATTCGCGCGGACACAATTTTTCTGAGCCCTTCAAGGTGCTCAGCAGCTAGCATGCTGTCTGCAGTGCCAAAACAAAATTCTTTAAGGACGACGAGGGCCTCCGCGGCTTCCTTCACAGTACGAGGGGGCCTGTGTGGCTCATAGTGTGGCTGCTCCTCTTCAGGCTCTTCGTTCTCGGAATTCGTCGCCATGCATCACTTCCTTGACGATTTGCTCATCAGTCAGAGAGCCGGCAGTGGCAACGCCATCAATGCCGATATAATCGTCGAGTGTCACTGCATCAGGCATAACACTTCCGAAATCCTGCCAGTCATCGGCACCGTCGTTCGGCGACACTTCGGCCACTGCGGCATCGCTGGAGTCGGATACAACAAAGCCACTGTTCCTGAAACAGTTGGCAATGGCGTGCGCAGGCGTGCTCTGCCACACATACGCAAAGAATGCTAACTGCGCTCAGGAGACTCACGTCGTATTGTTTGCCGACGTCATGGCACAGGAGCTTCTTCTTGCCGGGAGAGCCCATTTTTTAGGGCACGCAAAATTTCTACTTTGGTGGTGAAGTCCTTGGCCTCGTACTTGGGCCGCTTCGCCGGCGTTGCCATCGGCGGAGAGTGTGTTCACACGAGAAGTCGGCACAAAAGCACCAGCAACGATCAAGCTAAAGGAGCCGTACTGAATTGTTCCTCGATAAAACGGCGTTCAACGATGCAGCACACCAACGGGAGCAAAGCCGGCAAAGCAACAAAAATGACACCGCGCCAAACCCACACGCTATCACGCGCGAAGAAAAGGCGTTCAATCAGTCTCAAGTCAAGCCAAGCCGATAATTGATGTCCATGGCGATGCTGCGTTTGAGCTTCACTTTTGTTCCGAATAGTTCTTTTTTCGTTTTCGAGCCTCGCCAGCGGCCCGAAAGTCGCCGAATTATCCGATTTGCGGTCAAATCTGTCCGAAATAACGAGCGCCCAGTCTCATAGAGTGATGCATATATTTACAGGGACCAGATGACGTGTCCGAATTAACCGATTTTCCGAATTAACGAGAGTCGAATTAACGAGCTTTTACTGTATCTACTGTAAAGTTTGTAAAGTTTTTCAAGGCAGTGCAAGCCACTCATTGTTGACATCTACGAGGCGACTGGGGCACGCTCCCTGAAGATGACAGTCCACATAGTTCTCGATATTGTGGCTGCTGAACTGGAGTGTCTATTCGCACTGCCACAAAGTACAAGTAACGAAGTGTGAAAATACCTCACAAAATGACTCTAGCAATCTTGCATTTTGTAAAGCACGATAGCTTCACACTACATGATGTTCATCTTAAGATACACCACATATATGCTGAAAAAAAATTCTGACTCTTCAGAGTGCTAACAAATTTTTTCCTAACGTACTAATTCATCATTTACATTTAGAGTGATATTGGTAAGCTGACTGTAATGCAAGCAACCACAAGAAAATAGCACTCATTAATTTTTATGAACACTAAGAGAGAGTCTGCCATTCAAACCAGGGCCCATGTAGTTGGCAAGTTGGGCTTGTTGGTACATAATCTGACACACTACACAGTGCACAAATATATAACTGATGGAAGGAAAGTGTAAATTTAAGGGTTCGCTTTCTTTGTTCGGCATAATAATAATGAGAGCTAACAAACGACTAACAGACAACTAACGGAAGGAACACAACGACGATGACGAGTGCTGAACTTTCAACAACCTATACTGGAAAATTGCTGGTATATTTATACTGTCTGACACAGACGACATCCACTGCACATGCATAGATATGCCATCTCATTATCAGTAAGTCAAAGGAAATCCACTGCTTACACAACCCTCCCCCATATAGGTAGTGCATTCTGCTTCAATAATTTCACGGCTGATCCATGTTTTGCTTTACTTAAACATTAAGTCGGGATTGCAATCTTGGCAAGTTATACAATGACTAGTTAAGAAACGTTCGAAATCCTTTCCATTCACGCACATTAGTTTAATTGTTTGAATGTTCCCTTAGCTTCACCCTTAATGCATCTCCCAGTACTCCCAGTATGGCCAACATACACTTTCTCGCACTTTATAGGAACTTCCTAAATCATCCCTTCTGTGCTGTCAGCAAAGGAATGCCTGTGCTTTGTGCTAACCGACCTGCAGCATCTTTGCCTCCGGGTCAGTCATTTTGCAGAACTTAAACAGCCTGTTTGGCACTGAGAATACAACTTTTTCAAATTGTGCGAAAGCTTGTGCACATAAGGTTTCTCAGCTACCTTCTGCCTGGGTGGTGCACTGGCTTCACAACACTGCAAACAATGGCTCATGCTTTTGAGCAGGCTCTGTGCGACAGAAATGAGGGGCTGGGGATCCCCAGCACTGGTCAGCTTTTAAGCTTCACGCTTTGGCAAGATTCAGAGCGATCTTGAGGCATGACATAGCTGTCATGGCCCGCATTCCCTGAATGCATGCCTTGTACCGCTCAGCGATGACATGTGTGGACTATCTTACTTGTTTGTTTTTTCCCGCACACTACTTAATTTCATAGGTCCTAGCCTGTAACACCATGCTATATCAAATGGGGTATAGCTTATATATTACAAGCGCGACTTTTATGCATTTTACCTTTAATGCAGTTTACCAGCCATTGCAGAGATTGCACCCTATGACTGAGCTGTGCACTACAACACAAGGTGAACATCAGCCCAATGTCCAACAATTTAGTAATCATTATAGCAATTTTTCTGCAGTACATTATTACTTGCCATGTTTAGCAGAGGTGTTTCTTGCTGCTGCTTTAGAAGTGGTGGCTCTCAACGCAAATTCACTCATACTGGTTGAGCAAGAGATGCAGTTATATCACTGCAATAACAAAAAACAAAAAAACAAGCTTTCAGCATGGCAAAGGCATGTGAGACTGCTTATTTATTTTGAAAAGCCACTACAAGCATAGGTGGGTGCACAGGGGGAGGGGCAGGCAGGGGGGAGAGGGGGCCAGCCCCATACATTGACACATACGGAAGGAGGAGGGGGGCGACAGGGTGATGCAAAGTCAGCCCTATACATTGACGTGATTGGGAGGGGGGCACTGCAACAAACCCCCCCAAAGAGGGAACCCTGCGCACGCTTATAACTACAGGGGATGCCTGAACCCGTACCAATCGGCATTCTAATTCAACCATTGCAACGCAACACATTCACCATACAAAATGTGCTAAGAAGGTTGGCATGCCTACTAGGCTGTACATGCTCATGGGCACACCATGTCAGAGCCTGCAACTGCTGCAGATGTCGCCCCACAGAGCAAGGCCGGCTGCTCAGGCATTCACCACAGACGTTGATGCAGCTGAACAATGAAACGCAAATAGTGGAAGTGCCTAGATGCCAGTACACGCTGTGACATCCATGTCTGTTCATTGAAGGTGTTGCATTGTGGTATAGCAAGAAGGTCTTAGCACATTTGGTAAAGAATTAGTCCTGTCCAACGTGGAAAACAGTTCTACAGAGCACTTAAATATGTTTAAAGCAATGTGTGGTGAGGAAATATAATAGGTGTGCTGCTAACATCATGAATATGACAGGTACTGGCTCATTGATGATGGCAATTAAATAGTAATTCTACCACAAAAATACTCGTACCTTTACTGTACAGCACAAAACTGCACCTTTCTTCCACCAGCATCAATGCATCATGTTTACACCACTCAAGCTATCGCATTTCAATCTGTGAATACTCTGCAACCTGTTGTTTCATGACGGTTGATAATGTGGTTCCTATAAAATTTTTATGATGCATGCAAACATACTACTATTCAAAAAATGCCAACAAATGTCAAACCTTCGTTGACTAGAAGAGTAGACGTAGCACAGATATTTTTCAAGTTACGCTGAGTACAGATTGTTCATGATGTATACTACGGGTTCTCTCAAGCACGTTGGTCTCAGGGGAGCCCTGCCAAGCACCAAGGAACTCCCCCTTCCCCCATTCACATTTTCATGCAATCATTTTTCTGTCTGTTCATGCCACATTCACGTGCAAGAAATTCAAAAACAGATATATATAAACTTGTTCTTTGAAATGAGGCTGAACTCGTTTTTCTTGTGCCAACAAAGCTATGAGAGGCTCAGTCATACTCATGGTAAGCCGCATGTCAGCTGCAGTGATTCAGTCGATTCCTCCACGTACTTCTCAGATTGGCTAAAGTTGAGAATGCCTTCTTACAAGAATATGTTGTTGCTAACGGCAGCAGCATGTCCACGGCCTATTTTTATTTATTATTATTCTCAATACTCAGAAATCTTATATGAAATGAGATGTGACCACAAAATGGCAGCAGCATGTTCACAGCCTATTTTTTTATTTATCATTATTCTAAATACTCGAAAATCTTATATGATATGAGATGCGACCACGATTTTGTGTGAACCCAGAAAATGTATTTTAGATGTATGGAAGGCTTGATCGCAAAAACACGTAAACACACAAGCACAAATACAAAACTTGTTGTAATAGACACAAGCATACTTTACGAGGTTACTGCCACTGGTAGAGGTTGTGCTCCGTTCAAAAGATTGGCAATTCTCAGCTTTGAAAATGCCATTTCGAAAATAGGAGTTTATTGAATAAATCTGAATAGGCCAAAACTTTACCGGCGGGGGTTTGACGGCGGATTTTTTTTATTATTATTAAGAAAACGCGGAGCTCTATTCATAAGCGTGCGCAGGGTTCCCCTTCAGAGGGGGGGGGGGGGGAAGGTTCGGCACGGCGCCCCCTCACTATTCGCAACTTTCACGGCCTATAGGTGGCGCGACTGTACATCCAACATGGCGGTCGTTGAGATTATCGGCCCGCTGCGGACGATTTAGGAACGTACATGTTTGGCGAAGAGTTCAGTTCGTTGCGCTTCGGCTGCACTCCGATTTATGTTTTAGTGAAAGCATGGTTGCGGTGACATATTATAATAAGTAAACAAATGTCTGGTACGTGATTGGAACCTCATTAGGAAGATAAATATGCACATAATTGTAAATAAAGCAAACACACAGTCGCGTTGCTTGCAGCGCTTAATCGCGCGTTGCAACCCCCGCTGTGTTGTTAGCACGATATGGTAGTAGGAGACTCAGTAAAGATGTCTCAGTAATATCAGAGACATTCTCGGAGACATGCTTTATCTCATTTTTGCTTGCATTGCATTCTGCCGCGTAGCTAGCTCAGCTCCCTTCAAAGCACGAAGTAATGTAAGTAAACGAAAAAAAAAAATGTGTTGCCCTTCGAGACCGAAGCACAAGAACCACTTGAGGCATGTGCGATTATCGGAAATACGATTTTATTGCGCTTTCTTGGTAAAAAAGAGAAAAAAAACCAGCGGAATGCCACAATGGGTCGACAAGCAGCGAATGAAACCGGCGCGAGACGCAATTTTCACGTTTAAGTAAGGGACGTTTCTGTTATCATCCTACGCTTTCGGTGTTTATGAGAAGTGCAATAAGTAACATACGGGACAGGGACGAAAAAACAGCGCCTACGGGACAGGGACGAAAAAACAATACAGAACAAAAAGCAAGCTGGAGATGTGAAGGTCAACGGAGGCACTCACAGCCACTTCAGACGTGGAATGGTGCAATGGACGCTTTGAAAGGGACTTTTCATTATATTTAGAGGCGGACGCATTCCTTATCAGCGGTACTGTCTTTGTTTTATAGGTAGTATAGTAGTATAGTACTCGGACACAAAAACGTACATTCATGGGCCTTAGTTATTTGCTTGCGAAGCTTCACCCGCTTAACCACTCACGGCTTTTCGAGGTGCTAATCTGAAGGGGAAGATTTTGCTTTGCCTCCCGCTGTACGCTGTGAGCACCGAGGCCCGCAGTAAAATCCAGTTGCCTTTTTCTTTTATTTTCCGTTCACAGTGAGGAACCGAAAGTGTCACGTATCGAGACCGTGCACACCGTCGCAAAACGACCCCAAACGAGACAAAACAAGTGGCAACATTCGCCGACTCAAGCGGGTCCAACATTTCAATAATCTCAACAGAGCTTCCGGCGGCCACCGCTCGGCGGCGCCACGGTACCTGGAAGTTGCGAATCATGTCAATGTACGGGGCTAGTTTTGCGCCCCCTCCCCCCCCCCCCCCCCCCCCCCACCGTGCTCACGCCTATGGCTATATTACAATCGCCGCTGACACGGCTCAAGGCACCAACAAGCTCAGCATGTTAGCTAGCGCTAGCACTTACTCAATTAGTCTACACAAGCAAATCACTCGTCTCAGCAAGTTGACATGTCAAATAACGCCCACACCAACAAGCTGCTGCAACTTCAGCACAATGTACTAGAATAACAGTAAAAGCTGCCGCGTGGTGAGAGAAACACGGAGCTGCGACAGGAACATTTCCAGAAAATGTATACTCTATTCGAAAGGAACGTTACAACATGGCAATTTCAGTACAAGTGATAGTTGGGCAAGTTGGTGTGGGTTCATGGTTAAAAACGGCGCAAGAACACGAGACACAAACTAACAATGCGGGCGTTTTTAGCCGTGGCAATTTCAAGAGATCTTGAGAAAAAGCAAACACGCAAATACATAAAAACATAAGCGGCGTGACGAGGACGCAGGAAAAGTGAGAAAAAGCAAACACGCAAATAAAACGAAACAGCTTCAAAATCGCGGAGAGAAACTAACTTGGCACGAACAGGAAAGTTTAGCGGCGCGGAGAAATACCCAATGAGAAGACGAAGAAAGCCTGCCGACTCACGATGAAACATCCTCCACAAATACAACAGACACAAAAAAACAACGACAAGTTCTCAATACAAGCGGCAGCGGTGACAGCAGCAAGAAATACAATTTCTGAGCAAGACAATCACCGCGAAATCAAACCGCCAAATCGACTTCGAGTAGCCCAAACATAGCCCAACGCGAAAATTTCAAGCCAAAATAGCCAAAATCAGCAAAATGGTGCGGAATCCGTGACGTAATAGCTATTCAATGCCCAACAATAATTGAGCAGCAAAATCTAGCCAAAAAGCTTACAACATTTAGCGTGCGTTGTACTACTTTCCACGCGAGTGACCCTCCGAAGTAAAAACGTAAAACGCGTATTCAACAAAGCATTTCTGTCATAACACAAGTGTGATTCACTTAGAGGCAAACATTTTGGTCTGGGACTCCACACATCTCTTTTTATACAATGTGTGGCGGGGGCAAGGGAGCCGCATTTTACTTGGACTAGAGAAAAGTGAGAACACGGTTTCAAACTGACGACACAGCGGACGAAGGGATCAACACACAATTTGGCGGGACCTATTAGCGGCAATTAGCGGCATGCGGCATGCGCCTTGGCGTTCTTTGTAGAGAGCTTTTTAACAGAGAGAACGATCACCACCTTTCTTGGCTTCTGCATGGGAGTACAAAACTGCGAGTGGTACTGCATTTCTGGGGGGTCACGCATGTTAACAACAGCCCAAAGGGGCTTATGGTGGCGGCCAAGGGGCCTTCGTTGACTTCGGGAACCCCCAGACGCTCGCGTACGCACGTGGGTGCAGCTGCTGGGGGTCCCCGGCACTTGTAAAGCTGGAGGTAGAAACGAACGCAAAAGCGCACGTGCGTAAGCCGTTAGGGGTCCCCCATAGAGTTAATATTAACTCTATGGGGTCCCCGATACTAAATTATCTACATTTTGTAGCTTTTTGGAATTCTTGCCTAGTCGATAGCAATGTAGCCCAAATATAGCCACATAGCCAAAGACAAAAATTTGACGCCAACTCGAACAAAAAGTAGCCCAATTTGGCTATTAATAGCCCAATCTGGTAACCCTGGACAATAGTCAGCTCGCGCATGCGCGCGCTGCACTCCGGAGTTTTGTCAGCCGACCGCTGCAGAAATTACAGCGCTGCAAGCTACTCAGGCATAGAGTCACTGTATATGCTACAGTAACTCTACTCAGGCACGGCCGCTGGATCCAGCAACCGTGGCTCTCGTATGTCACCTTTGTTGGTGGTAAACGTTTCATACTGAAGTGCACTAGAGAGTTCCTGTGTGCCTGAGTGGTGGTACGGAGACTCGTACGTTTAGGCATCATGTGGTCGCATTTTCCCAGTGACCCAAGACTGGTGATCGAATATGACTCCGCATGGTGAACGGGCTTTAGGCCGTGCTAGCCATCGTTGGGATAAAAGAGAATTGAAATGTTTTTTTTTATTTAACATAGCGGTTTTATCTCAGAAGAAACGCTGCTGCACCTTTTTCTTTTCTTTTTCTCCCGTGTACGCAAAAGCTTCCGTCTGAGTAAGTTGTACAGTTGCACGCACCACGCGGAAAGAGATAAGTTTTGAAAGGCTTTTTTTTTTAAATGGTGGATCTCAATGAAATTCGCTGGGCACGTTCCTTTGCAGACGCTTGCAATTACTGGCAACATTGTGTCTGTGACGTCAGTATTGGTAAGGCGGCGGAAGTGACGCAGCCGAGGGCACCGCTAACTTCGGCGCTTCGGGCGCACCACGCGGAAAGAGATGCACAGTTTTGTTTCACACACTTTCACTCGGTTGGGTTTCGGTTTCGGTGTTGCGCTTTTTTGCTATTTATATTTCTGCTATCGGGCCCGTGAGGAGAACATAAAAGCACCATTACTTTTTTTTTTAAGTGTGCCAGATCTAAAACTGAAACTAGCTCAAGGCTCTATTGACCCATACATACTTTAAACTTTCCTTTAAAAGCATTCCTAATAAATTAATAATAATAAGTAGTAATTTGTTATAACTGTTTTAGAGCAAAGTTGAAAGTATCTATGTGCCAACACAGCCTTATTTAGCTAGTTTCGGTTTTGCATTTGGCCCATTTTGGAAAAAAAGCTCCTCACACACACACACACACACATATATATATATATATATATATATATATATATATATATATATATATATATATATATATATATATATATATATCTGGCCCCGTGTACTGAAGAAAAAAATTTTGCTTACCTTGGGCACGCTGGCGCAACCATGATCCTTTGCAAACAAATAAACATCGAGCATGAGAAGATCTTGAAGACGTACGTAGAAAACAAAAATGATGATTGCCACAGTCGATCGCTGCTGATTCACCACAAACAGTAACTGTTGACACAACCTTATTGTTGTTTGTCCCACAAAGTTCGACTAAATGAAAGTGTGCATAAACGTGATTAGACAAGTCACGGGAATTCAAAAATCTTGAAGTGACCTAAAACCTTTGTAAACGCATAACTTTTGTCTTGCATTTCACATCGATCATCATCGCAGATTGCTAGGCAACTTGTTCACTTTAGTTACTTAATTGCGGACTGATTGTTGTCGAGGTGTGCCCCATCGTTATTGTTAGCACTGCCGCATTACATCACTGCGGCATGAATAAGGGGAAAGACCGCAAATTCATCATGACCAGTAGGGACTCGAAAACATTTCGTTTTTATGTCGTCCAACTTCCATGAGCGAAGGTTCTGCGACAGCACTGAAACTTTCTGAACATCTAGAAATAATGAGCAGATTGGATAGTTATATAGTGGTTTCTTCGTGCATAGCTGCGGCCGACCACTACTGGCATGTTCTCACTGTCAAATGCAAAGCTTTCTGCTACGATGACATTGCCATCTTTGAGCAGACAGCAACTGTTGGCAATATCTGCTTTCAGAAACGTACCATTCACACGTGCCACGCAGTACTGCGGTCCACAACAGTTTTCGGGCAGGCAAACTCCCCTATGCTCTGAGCGCAAGCGCTGATTTTCCTGTGGGGTGTCAGGACACGAGGCATTGTCGTCTGCAGCTTGTCTTGCTTCGTACAGGCGCCTGTGCAGCTGCTGCAACTGCAGCCTACCCGGGCGAACAAGAGCCTTCAACTTTCCCATAAAGCTCTCTGCTGCAAATGCACTGAAAGCGTCTAGAGGGCCAAACAAACGGACGTCATCAGCCAGGTGCACAAGGCCGTGTACGTTGTACGTGACATTCTCAATGCCGTAGATGTCGATGGAAGTATGAACAAAAAATGTCAGCAGCCTTCGTGCATAGTCATTTAGTTCGGAGCACAGCTGTGGATGCGCGAGAATGGTGATGGCAACATGAAGCACCAAAAAGTGTTCGTACCTTTTTCTGTCTAGGTAGCCTTGCAGAAGTGCCGGACCACTATAGAGAAGAAACTGGCGGTACTCGGTCGCCTTCCAAGCGCCAAGATCTTGGAGTGACTGTGGTCTGCGTGCGAACTCGCGGCACACGTACGAGCCAACTGATGTTAGCTTTGTTGAAAGTTCCGATATTTGGTCATGGCGAAGCCTGAAGGTCGACCGCCTTTCGCCTTTCCATAGCTGAATTAGTTTCTTTTGTACTCCTAAGCAGACCAAGTGCATGTATTCGTACGGAAATCCTGATACGAGGCCAAAAGGCAGGGCTGATAATGGCGTGTTGCTGACGTGGTGCTCTGGACATGACTTCTCAGCGAAGTCCAAGTCCGAACGGAGGGGAGCATTTGTTTCTGGAAACACTACTTTGCCTCTGCAATAATGGCCTTTCTGTTTGCATTTGGTGCAGCCGTAGTAACCGCCATGATACTTTGTACCCAAGAGAAATGCCCTCGCAGGAGCATCACAAATGAAAGCTTTGCAGGAGACATCATAATGGCTACCTTGCACAGTGATGCCCCTTTGTAAAAGCAAGCTGAGCTCCTCTACGAACTCGGATAAGAAATCGTCCACCGAATGCGGCTTTCCTTTGCCTTGATAACAACCAATTACGAACATTAATTGAGGACTGAGCTCCTCACATCTTCCAATAATCGGCCAAAATTGGTCAGCGGTGCTGTTTCCCAATCTTACACCGTCTATGTAGAAAAATAAATGCAGTGTTGTCGACTGAACTGCTTCATTTGAGTTTAGGATCACACGCTCCAAATGTTTCTCCAAAGAAAAATGCGCATATTCCCCAGGAGGAACGGATCGCGTCGAAGTGAATCTGGGAGTGCCCAACAACGTCCTGGCATCGATTGGCAGATCCGTGTCGAATGTGCTGTTAAGTTTTCGTAGAAGCTGAGAAACTGCGACGTGAGGAATGCGGTGAGTTGTGACCCATGCTTCAAGCCATGCTTGAAACTCCACGCAGTTACGCCCAATATGAGCTCCTGCTTGGCTTTCTGCGTAGGACGTGTCATCGGACAAAGAACTGGAATTTTCTATCTCAGCTCTCAGCGGAGAGTTGTTTCGGTCCGTATTTTCTCTTGAGCAAATATTGCTTATCCTATGCGCGTTTGTATGTTCACTGGTCAAGACAAACAAGTTTACATTATCCAGTTGATTCTGCTCATTTGGTAATTCGGCGATAGCAGTACGTCTTCCGCTTTCGTCATCAGTGCAGGCGAAGTCACTTTCGCAGCAACTGTCCTCCGACTGCTCATATGTGCACAATCTCTTAACTTCAACATACCTTGAGACATCCTGGGTGGTATCGTCGGCATCGATACCTGCAGAAGTTGACAACATTTCATTGACTCTCCGGCGCTTCTGGCGGTCTGAAAGGTCAGCATAACACTTTTTCTTTCTAGCTGTCTTCATGATACATCAACGCAAGAGCGTCACTGACAGAAGTGCTCTTCTGTGCGCGCCAACTACTGGGGGCTGCCTTTTCGCGCGCTTTTTTCGCCAGAAGTAAAAAAAAAAAAAAAAAGGAGGTATCTCCCGCCAAAATTTCCCGCCACAATTTGACAACGATCGCGCAAGAACAACGGTCTTACAAAATCCAACTTCAAGCGGGATTTTAGATTCACCTTATGTTCTTACTTAAGGTGGCTTCTTCTATCCGTATTGCAGACGGCTAAGGAAATACATTTGTGAACAACACAAATGATAAAGAAGAAGACGCTTGTAAAGGTTTTCAAAAGTCTGTCTTACAGCAGGATATTCCGTCTGGATAGAATTCGTCCTCAAGTTGACTTCTATTTAGCCTGGAGTCAGTTTAGACGATATATCCCCTAATAAGACGGATTTTATCTCTTTTGTGCTACCTGGGGAGTGAATGCGTGGGGCGGCGGCGGAGTCGGCGCTCCTCTCTTATCTTACTCCATGGTCGCAACAATGTCACTTTAAATGCGGCAGTGTATTTCCGCCTCGAAGTGCAGCTCGAGTTTGAAAACGACAGGTGCCTTACTGTGATAGAATTTTTATTTAAAAAATCTGCGTTCACCCTGTATATATATTCGTACCTTGGAAATGTTGCTTTAATAAATGTTTTTCTGAATCATCAATGTCTGCTGTTCTCTTCCAGTGATAACGCAACTACACCGCTCTACAAAACTCTCACTACACGGAGAAAAAGCTCGAAGTGAAGTTCAAGAAAACACAGGTAATGAAAACTCTCTAGAAAGCTCTCTAGAACCCTCTGAGAACCCCCCCCCCCCACCTGCGCCCCGCACCCGCTGTTGATAGGCTAGAGAGGCTGCCGAATGCGAGCAGCCATGTTGCATTATTTGTCGTTCGCTTCGGTGCGACTGGCAAACAGACGCTAGTCGCTGGAGCCAGCAAAACCATTTGGGCAATGAACTTTTACTTGCTCAACTGCCTCAAATTGCCACTATTATACCGCGCAGTTTTAGACGAAATGTAAAATTCCATTACTTCTACTGCAATCATCGCAACTGCTGAATATTAAATATAGATTTTCTTTTGTAAGTCCGATTGCCTGCGGATTGCAGACGGCGCTACGATCGCTTCCAAATTTTCTCAACCACTGGCTCGGGCAACGTTGGGCTCGGGTGCGTCGAGTGGGCTGCTCGCCAGTTGGCGTTCGCTGTTCGCCGTGCGCAGACGCGACTGGCGCGTTTCTGGTATGTTCTTGGCCGTTTGATTGTGTGCGGTCCGATATGGCAGGAACTTGCCGCTCAGACGATCCAAACGCGTATCCGGGAGACTGGTGGATTATTGTACAGTACGTGGCATTGTCGCCTGCTCGTATTCGAAGAATTCAGAAGACGCGCGCTTGCTTTTCTGCGCGACGTGAAGGGTGAGGCAGTTCGTTGTCGGTCTTCGCACAGCTATGACACGCTGAGCGCGTTTCTCATACACTCGGGCGCGGCTGAACGTGGTGTTATCGCCGTGTGCTGCTTGTTAGAAGAGTTCGGACGGGTCAAGCGTTTTTCTCATGAATACGCGGGTGGTTGAATGTGGTGTAATTGCGATATACCCCTACTTCGAAGAGCTAAGGAGCGCAGAGCGCGTTCCTCATATATTCGAGGAACGTCCTGTGGTCGCCAGTAGACATTTGTTCTTGGATGAGTTCGTACACGGTAAGAGTGTTTTCCCCCCGCCCATTTTCGCACCTTTGGACGTGAAGCGGTCGCAATTTGCTCGCTCTTCGAAAATTGGAGATGCTCTAAGTGCGTTTCCCGTACTCTTCCGAACTCTTAGTCTTGGTGTGGTCACCATTTAGCTGACTGTTGAAGCAGTTGAGACGCGTGAATCGTGCTTCCGGCAGATCAGAAGGCTAAAATTTAGGTCCCGAAACTTCATGAACGCTACTGACCGATTATTGGTGTTCGCCTGTAGTTTCGTGTTGGAAATACACAGACACGCCACTAGGATGCTTGCTCAGTGTTTTATCAACATAAAGCCGCGTAAGCATCATATAGTCGTGCGGCGGAAGAGTGTTTGTCCTGAATCTCGTCCGTGAAACGCGATGCAGGGAGATTTCGCTTGAAAGCGTTCGTGCGTGTGAGCCTTGTTTCTTGGCGCTGATGGGGTGTGCGCCTAGTGTGTGATGCGCTAAGTGCAAAGAAAGCGTTCGCAGGCACAGCTCTTGGGTGTTTCTCCTTTGCTCAAAAAACTGGCAAGAAAGAATACTTGAGTACAGTACCTTTCTTTGCGCCATTCAGACCTGCCTCTGAGGAGCCACTTTTCGCTTTTCGTTGCAGCCTCGTTTACTATACAGGAGAAAAGAAAAAAAAAACTTCAGGTGACCCTAATCCTTGACATAGGTGTCTGGCAGTGGCACTCGCACGTGGGCGTTTGTGTGCAGTGGTGTATTTTTTGGATAACTTCGTGTTAACTTTGTGTTTGCCGATGTGTATCTCAGAGGCCACATAAAGGGAACCACGTAGTTCAGACCTGCTCCGCCAGCTGCCGCAATGATCTGAACTGCTAAAAAAAGATACTTTACCAGTTCGTTGTCTGCCTGCACGTTCAATGAACTCATTGCAATAGTATTAATTGAATTTACTGACAGTTATTTTGCCCTTAAGTTTACGTGACACTTAGTGCTCCTGCAACTGATAAACAATGCGGGATTGCGGCGGTCGGCCTCCGTCATTTGTGTAAAGCGTTCAACCTGAAATCTATCTCTTCACCATGCTGGCGAATGGAAACTAATAACATGAAAGGAATTACTTTTATGTCGCTCATACCACACAGCAGGCACAGGCGCTTCCACGCGCAGACAAGCATAATGTCCGTGTATAGACGTAGGTGACGACGAAATTTTCGTATGTCCGAGAAAATAATCTCATTTCGAGAAATCGGGTGTTATTTTACGCTGCATTATACTACAATTGAGATCAGCCTAACAAATTACTTCGTGTGTCACGCATATGTTTGTCTCTAATAGGCCGCGTCGTCCTTAAAACCTGATTTATTTCGAAGGGACGGCGCAATTTCTCTTTAACGTTTCTTAACAAAACTTGGTTATTCTGTGCCTTACTTTGTCAGCTACAATATTTTCTGTGGTGGGCGTCCTGCTTTACGGTTTTATGATATTGCCAACTATGGTGGAGGACCCCTCCGTTGATCCGGCAGTAGGACGCACCGACCATTTTTTTAAGACCACACGTTCCGGCCATTTAGTTACACGATATCCAGCATCCTATAATGTTAGATTCCTCATTTCATACCTAGATAGACAGGAAAGAGGGCTCACACGGAAGAGAGAGAGAAAAAAACGTTTATTAGCTGGCCAGTAAGTGAATGTGGGAGGGTCCCTTATTCCAGAAACCCTCTGGCTTGGACCGCCTGCGCTGGTCGACCAGATCCGGCTTCGAGATCTCAGCCTCCCACGCTTCACTAAGGAGGTTTGTGTCTGCATCTGTTACTGCTGCTTGTATGGCTGGGTTGCTGCCTTTGCATTGCAGCAGAAGGTGCGCTAGGGTGTCTGCCACATTACAGTGTGGGCAGATGTAGTCGTACGACGTTGGTTTTAAGTGATGCAATAGAAAGCCGTGCATAAATGAGTTGCTTTGAAGTCCTCTGTAGCCCGTGCCTTCGTCTCTTGAAAGTTTGGGATGGGGGGGAGGGCAGAACTTCCGTTCAAGCCGATAGTGTTGCAGCAAGGCGTGGTAGGTTAAGGGCACCGTTTCGGTTTCTTCTGCTCCTATTCTTGTTTGAGAGGTGCCTCGAATTTCGTGTGGGGAAGCCCGGTTGATGCAATTGCGGGCCGCGGCGTGTGCCGCTTCATTCCCCTCGAGGCCCTCGTGACCCGGAACCCAGACAATGCGGGTGTATGGGGGAAGAGTGTTGATGCGGAAGGCATGAAAAATAAAAAAAGAAAATCGATAAAGCTGAATATATTAGTGCGAAATACTATGCGGAAAAAACGTGAACAGGGCATACGTCAAATGGCGGATGACGTGTAATTATAATGGCTACAGGATCGTCCGCCACTGCATACACTAGGTGACCGTGCGGCAGGGCAGGAAGTCGTCTGGACGGCCTGTAAGGATCACTGACCGCCGCGACACGGACGTCGCGCATCGCCATCGTGTCCAGAAACGTTGTGAATGCCCGTTTCGCATGGCCCAAGTTGATCTGTATGCAGCGGACGCAGGCGGCACCCCGCAGTCCCCCTTAGCGGCAGACGAACTGCCACTACGCGAAGCCATAGTTGGTCCTGGCTCGCAGGCGCGCTACTCGATCAAGCAGCAGCGGACACTGGGGGACCCGGTAGGGTGACCCTCTGCTTCGAGGCCAGCGCGTCTGGACTCCGCACAATTGACCGAAGGGTCACCGAGGCGGACTGAACAAGCAGTGCCCAAATGACCCTCGGTAGCGCAGCGCATTCAAACTGCGCGCGCAGGGTCATTTCTAACCGGGCACGAGCTACGTCCATGGTCGTGCGTCGCTGAAAACGTACACGTGGCCAAGTGGAGGTCTTCGGTCACACGGTCCGAAGTCCAGCCCACCGAAATGCGCTGCTGGCTCATGATGCGTGCAAACGCGTCGGGGTCTACCTCAACAATAACTGCCGAAGTGCCCGAGCGTTCCCTGAATGACGCCCTAACTTTGCACTTCTGCGGATCGAGCTGGAGTTGGGGATTGCGCTCTCTGACGCGGTCTATAAACTCGTCGGTCGATATGTCTGGGTCGACGCCCCAAAAGCGTAGGTGGGGGTTGCGCTTGTCGGGGATTCTGATGGAGAGTGCGGCGCAAGTGATCGCATTATCGGCAATGGCCTGTCTCATGTTGGTGAGTGTGTCGCGCGAGTGAGCAAACACAGTAAGGCCATACCTCGTGTGTTGGAGTGTCAAATCGCGGATGTCGTGGGTCATCGGGTCGATGTTGGCCTTGAGAAGCCTCAAGGGGTCCCGGGCAGGTGTCGCAGAAGGAGCGATGGGGGTCACGAAGGCCCCGTGCTCGTGCATAGCCGAGGCCGGTCCCTAAGCGAGGCCGTCTGGTGTGGAAGGCGTTGCAGTAGCGGCAGCACCCGCCTGGAATGCCGCCGCGTACGTCAGGGCAGCACGAGGAATCGCAGAGCCCGGCAGGAGTCCGGCGTGAGGCCCCGCGGGGAGACCGGGTCGTGGCTGTGAAGATGCCATGGCCACAGGAGAGTAGGCGGTGTCAGGAAGTGGCTGGGTTGTCGTCCTTGCCTCGGCCAGGATGGCTCGCCTGTGGAGGTCAGCCGCCTCGCGCCGCGTCTCCAGTAGCTGGCCCTGCAATGCCATGACCGCACCGCGCTCCGAGGCTGCGTCAGCCTTCAAGTCAGAGCATAGTTGCACTAACTCGAATACGTGGGCCATGATAAAATGGCGCGCGTGAACGAGAATCCGATTGCCCATCTCAACGCAGTAGCGTGATAGCTCCTCCTCTGTCCCCCGCGCTCGCGTCTGCACCCGCGTGCCAAGGTCTGACCTCAACGCAGAAGGGACGGCAGTGGTTTGAGAAACGGACGAGATCGCGTCCTCGTCCTCGGGAGGCGTAGCGGGTATATGCCTCTGACTTCTGGTAGCTGTAGCGGTGTCGGGTCTGATGGAGAGATGTATTCCTTCCTGACGATTGGGATCGACAATTTCATCCAATAAATCATTACCCGCTGCAGGAAATGCGGCGGAGGACGCGCCGGAGACATCTGCCAGGTCAGGGGAACTCGACCCGGCGGGCGAAATGGCGTTAGTTGAGCTAGGGGTGCTCATCTCCTCAGCGATGCGCGCCCATCATGGCAGCTAAGCCTAGCGTCACGACAGGTCTTAAATTAACGAGCACAGTCTCACGAGCGCTCGTGAGACTGTGCGTGAGACAGTCAAACTCCCCGCCCGACGCTGTACACGCTCGTGCAGCTGATTGGTTGAAAGATGTGCCGCCCCAGTCAATTTGACTCCCCGCCCGACACTGTACACGCTTGTCACGGATCTCCGGACAACAGTCGGCCAGAAGGAACGGATGAGGCGAGAGTGTTAGACACACCTATTTTAATTATACACCCTAAAGGAAAACACACATTATCCCTAGAACAACTAAAAACACCAGCGTTAAACAAAGCTGTCACAAAAAGAACCAGTAAAGGAAACAAGCATCTATATACAATACGGAGAGTTCTTCGCTCAAACCACTTACGGCGTTCTGTGCCGATGCACGATGAGGTGAGAAGTTGTCGGGGACACTGCAGCGGCGTTAACGTCGGCGTCCGAGCCGGTGACGCCGTCTTTCTCTTGTGCGGAACGCGAGTTCGCGTTATCGTTGAGGCTGGGAGGCTCGCAGTTCAACGAACTGTGCGTCGCAGGTAGGTTCTTGAGCTGGCCAGCGTTTCTCGGGAACAGGGCTGGCTCAGGCGAGGCCGAGGGAGCGGTGCCGTGGGACGAAGCGCTCGGTGCACAAGCCGATGACGCTCCCTGGCCTATGCGGGTGTTCACGCCTGCCATCCATTTCCTAGGACGTGTCCTTGAATGGCCGGTGACTACGGTGCGATGCCGTAGAAGAAAGGGAGCCGGAGCGCCCGGAACACAGGCCGGCGACGCGCTCACGATCGAACACCCAGGGCCCCCATCGCCACGTTACCTTCTTATTTTATATCTTCGACCTCGTTTTCCTCTTCTGGTCGTGCGGTTATACATCATGCTACGCTTGTCGTCTTCCTTTTCTTCCACCACATTATCTTTGTCACCTCCTATATGTGACAACGCTCCTCCTGCAGCTACTTGCCTGAAAGAAGTGCCGCCCAAGTAAAATTCATTCCCATTGTTAGAATAAAAATAAAAACAAAAATAAAGTCATCGGAAAGACCTGTTCCTGCCGAAGCATACCAGGTTTAAAGCCAATAAATATAAATGAAACGGGGTTGAAATATAACCCAAAGCGCAAATTTGAAAGAAAAGCCAATTAGACAAAAGAATGAAAATTATGGGCAACGATAACGCATATGGGTCCTAAGGTGTTGGGACGACGAGCACAGAAACCCAGCAGGCTTCTTTTTTAATGAATAATGAGTCAGAGACGTTTGTGGCATTGGCATGCCCAATGAAGTGAGGTGAAAGACAGGAAAGAAAGTGCAGAGTGAATAAGAGAGAAAGATGAGAGTAAGAAGTTAGAAGAAAGAATGAATGAGAAAGGAAAGCGAAAAAAAGGTTAGAGAGAGGGACAGATGACAAAACACGGGAGAGGAATGTCCAGAGTTCAAATGCACGACACAAGCAACACCGACAGGGGCCGAAATATCGCCATAACTTTGTCTAGGATCTGGTTTATTTCCTGCTTTGGCATGTGCCTAATTCCTTTTCGCATCATGTCGTCTACAAACGAAGCCAGGTGCTCGGGTGATTTCTTTGTCAAACCAAGTAGGTGCTGAAGGTCGGTAGCGATTGCCTTCTTGACGTCTTCATCATCGTCGAAGGAGTGCTGGATAAAGTAGTCGAAACGGTCTCTCAGGTCCATCATTTCCGGTATGAGACTAACCGAGTCCCCGTGCTCATTCACGATAGATCTTCCTAGATTTCGCAGGTGCTTGCTGACACAGTCGAGCAAGGTTTTGACGCCGCCTTGCACGCACTTGAAGAACCGAAATAGACGAGTCAGGTCCTCAGTCATACTGCTGTTGAGAATATGCTGGACGCCCGAGTCCTCCATGTCTACAATTGTGTTCATGTGTTTTCCGATGAGCTCCTTCTGTACCACCTGCACGACTGGAACCACGGTGGAATCATCCAGGCACTGCTTCGACCGCTCGGACTCTTCGTTGATGTGTTGTTCAACTAGGGCAATGTACTCAAAAGCGTCCTTAGTTTTGATGTATTGTTGTCCCAGGAAGGCGTAGAATTGGGCCGACTCGGCGAGGAAAGGCACCTCGAAGTCTTCCTCGTAGACAGACCTCGAGTCGAGTCCCAACACTATGAGCATTTCGCAACGCCTTCTTCAACGAAGCCCTGTCGACCGATTCGCCTTCGCGTTCCGTCTTCACCAAGCCGAGCATGGCTTCGCGGAGGCGGTCCCGCACGTCGGCGTAGCGCGCAACCTCATCGCGAAAGAGCCGCACACCCGCTTTGCTTACGCTGTCGATGTTGGAATGAGGCACGTAGGTACCTTACGATGTCGCTGATCATCATCATGCTCTTCTGGTGGTCTTCCCAGGCATGATTCAACGTCTGCAAGAAGCTTTCGTCTACTGTAGCCAACACAAGGGCGCGTACCTTGTTCGTAAGGTGCTCCGTCACGGCTTCGCGCAGTCCGCGGTAGAGGCGCCCCCATTCGTTCCGTGCCACCATTGCGTAAGCGGCTTGATATATCATCGAAGCATTGGTTGGTACTTTGCTTCTCCTGTATCTCGTCGAAGGCTCTCGTCGATGAACACGATGAACACGGCGTCGATGAACACGATGGCAGCCACTTGCTGCGCCAACACCCGGCCGGCACCACCGGCCGCCAAGTGAGAGTGGCGGTGAGGGGCTTGCAGAACGAGTCACACAGAGGCCCGAGAGCCCCGCCGTGATGGCCACTGTGTGTGCCTCGATACTGCAAAGCCCCCTGATGCTTGTTGGTGTGTTTGTGAGGTTGTCGTTTTGCACAAGCGGAACGCGGTTAATTGAACCTTGCGCAGCTATTTCATAGTGAGACGTGGGGAATGTCCTCACGTAATGCGCGTACCGCGCGGATGAGCAAGGCGCGGTTTTGCGGGCTTTCGAGAATCTCTGCATAGCGCCCCGCGCAGTAGGCGTCTTGCGGCCTGATGCGGGAGGTGTAAGGTGTTGTAATAGCGCAGGCGTGGAGTACGTGCGACATATCCATGGAGGAAGGAAAAATAAGGAGAGGCCCTGACGTCACATTCGTGAAGCCTCCACATCGCAAACACCCGCATCGCCTCCTAGCGAAGGAGCCTCGAAACATTTCGCGATTTCCGCCGTGTTAGCCGTGTCGTTTGCAAGCGCATGCGCGATTCGAGCTTTTTTTGTTTTTTTTTCGCCGTGCAAGGCGCCGCGGCGCAGACGATTCACGCATGCTGCTCCCTGTGTGTGTTCTTTAGAAAAGCTACGCAATGCCCAGCTGTTGCGTATGGTTGCGTATACCCGGTGCAAATCGCGTGCACTGCGGAAAGTACCGGGTGTCACTTTTCATGTGTACGTACACGTTCGCTTCATTGCTGATCACTAATGCATGGTATTTCCATGCGAAGCTCTCGGATGTGTGCTCTGTTGCTTCTTACTCATTGTGTCAACTCAGAACACACGTGAACTTTTGTTTTTGGCGTCTGACGCGCCGTACATAACATGCGCCGAAGGCATCGTACGTTTTTAGAGGCTGTGTCGTTCAACGAAAGGGCAATAAACTTATGTTGTTGTTATCGGACTACGTGATGTATGTATTGTGCGGTGTGCGCACGCTGCGTGCTTGTTGTTGTGTGCGTACTGGAATTACAAACTTTACGTGCACGATCGCGTATACAATACAGCGGTGTTCTCCTTTCGACGTGAAGTTACGTCAACTATAGGTTGGCGTTGCGCCGAATAGCTACTACGCTCACTCCATATACACGAACAAAGAACCGCTAATCCGGCAACAGATCGGGAAATCGGGCTACGAGAAAGGGAAGGCCTAACGCCCAGCAGAACGCGTAAGTCACTGCTAGGTGAGTTCGAATACGATGATGCAGCGGCTGAACGTTTTTGATCACGGCACGTACCGGTATTCTGTACTGTCGCACAAAAACGCTCCACGAAGAATTTGAGCACGCAGCGCTCGGGCCTGCCACGCACGAACAGCCTGGTAAACGTCTGCTTGCAACATTTTACTGCGTGCGAACCGCACAATACGCGCTAAGTTTACGCCGGGACTACAAATCTGCGCAGAAGCTAATCACTGCGGAGAGCACGCCGCGGGGCGTCTGCTGTTTTGTTTGCCCCATACCGGTTTGTTTGCCCCATAAATCTGACGTCACTTCCGCCACACTTTTCGCAATGCATTGAAATACGATAGGGCCTCTCCTTAGTATTCCTTCCTCCATGGACATATCCACGCTGTATGCTCCACAAGGGCAGCGAGGGTAGCGCATCAGGCCGAGCCTGTAGAAGTATTGGGGGAGGCGGCCGTGTCCCGTCACGAGCGTAACGAGGGGTTGGGGCGGGGGAAAGAACGACGGCATGTCGCGCAAGTCCTGTACCCAGCGGTGCAGTTCTGTTCTTCGAAAGTCCGCTCGCCAGCTATCGTTCCACATAGCCAACAGTTCCTGGCGAAACTGGCGCCGGACGACTCTGAACGGCGAGGGTATGCGGCGAAGGCCGACGCGAGTCGCCCGTTGGGACAGGTAGTCTGCGACCTCGTTCCCAAAAACCCCAGCGTGACCGGGCACGTGGTAGAGGTGGACGGGAGAACGCCGACGGACGGTGTTGAGGAGCCGGCGAATCTCCATAACGTGTGGTTCCGCGTTTTGAGTGAACCGTCGCCTGAAGCAACGACAGGCAGTCTGTGTAAATAGCGACGCGACCCGTGTACCGCTCTGTCGAGACGTGTTTGAGCGCCTCTGTAAAGGCGACCACTTCCGCCGCGTAAGCCGACGTGGCATGAAGTAAACGATACCTGCTTGGGGTCGAAAACCACGTAGGCCGCCCCCGCGGACAGGTTGGTGTACGAGCCATCTGTGTAGATGGGTATGCCGGGTACGCGGCAGGCGTTGCAGGCTGCGTGGCGCGACAGTCGTCTAAACGGTGCAATAGCTGGTAACGAGGGATGCTGTACCACGTCTTTGTGGGGGAGCGCTACCCATTCTGGCCGAAAGCGCAACGCGCCGAAGGCGACGTAACGCCTCAACGCGAAGAGACGAAACACGGCGTTAAAGGGAAGCTGAAGCACTTTTAAAAAAATGACTTGGGAATGTGTAATCATAGTTTGATCCTTGCTGAATACGAAAACCAATGTAAGAGTTCACAGAAGTGAACGCAAATGGCATTTCTTGGCAAAAAAAACAGCGACTGCAGCCGCAGGGCTTCTTGAACCGCTGAGCGAAGGCGATGACGTCAACGTCGGTGTGCCGCGTCATCCACGGTGGTATACTACCACGGTGGTAGTATAAAACAGGTGGCCCATCGAGCGCCGCGAGCGCGTCGCCGTACTGCTCGAGTTGCTCACGGCCGCCGCTAGGTTCGCGACGAGTTTTCGGGCTGAAAGACGCGCACCTCAAGCTTTTACTATACTGTAAAAACAGGTTTCTCTGGCTAATTTTGTGGCTTTAAACGGTTGTTTGTGCTTTTGCTAGCCTGTAGTGGCTGTCTGCCAGCTTCGACCGCAAAAGTAAGAGCGCCAGGCTTTATGAAGCTTAAAATGTTTTTATCGACGCGGTTAGTCCCTATATGACTGTCACAGGATGCCGATTGCAAGAAACGTGCACGTATCTTTTTTTTTCGAAAGCGTGAAAATTCCTACCGGCGAGTGTACAGAGTAAAAAAAAAGCATTTGGTTTTCACGTTATCGTGCGTATGTCGGAGGACTAGCTGGCGGTCTTTCCATGAAATTGCATTTCTCCACAACTGCTGTCGCTTTTCGTCTTTCGTCGCGGAGAAAAGACACAGCTTTTCTTTGCACGTTTTGTAGCCAGATTTGCAATTTGGAGCTAAGCATTTTCGTCCCATGGTGGCCGCCGCATCAGCGGCACAGATCGAGCCACCGTGGTTTCAGCCGTGGTTCCAGCTTACAAAGTGAGCGGAAAACACCGATGCGGTCGCGCACGTTGGTTTGACAGAGCGCAACAAACGCGACGCATCAGAGCGGATCTCCAGCCGTGGGATCACCTAATCACGACCACAGTGATCTGGCCGTGATCATGACTCGAAGGCTGATTGCGACTTTGCGACGCTGGTTGCGTCACATAGGGACGCTCTTGCTCTTCGGACGCTTGCACCCACGAACGCCTCCGCATTTATCGAAGATGACCAAGCAGAAAGGAAGAGACGCGGCTGCAACGCTGGTTGCGTTGCATGGTTTCATTAGTGGCGCGTCCGTTCTAAGCGACGGCAAGTCTTCAGTGTTGCTCTAGGCCTCTCTGGTGTAATAAATACACCGCGGATTTCTTTCTCAAAAGTTAAAGATGTAAATTGCAGTTTAAATGCTCGCGACGCACACTGGCCACATGCTTTCAAATGCGCCTGAGCGGAGATATCGGCCCAGAGTATAGCTGCTGCCACCTTGCGGAAAAGCGGCGGCAACTCGAGCACCTCCGTGACACGCGCGGCGCATTGGCGGAGCGGCGCGTCGGGCCACCTGTTATTCTACCACCGTGGCCAACACTACCGACAATGACGTAGTTCCGGTCACGCCCACACTTTCGGCGCGTTCGCGTGGGCGGAGCAAGACGAACTTTTCTTTCGCGTATTTTAAAGCTCCTTCTGCCACAACAGCGAAAAAATTACGCCATCGTCGACAATAATGTTGGTCCTTGTTAACAACAAAGTTTTACCGAATTGTAAAACCACTTCAGCATCCCTTTAAGGCGTTTTAGTTCAAGGTCGATGGGGGCGGCCTGCACTAATACCTGCAGAGCCGCGGTGTTGGTGGTGCGGAACGCCCCGGGGATTGCCAGAAGGGCAACGCGCTGGATGGACACGATCCTGGCATAAAGGCGGCAGTCCACTCGCGACTCGCTCCACCAGATGGGACTCGCGTATGTGAGTGCAGGTAGGACCACCTGCCGATACAAAATGGTCTTGTGTGCAGAACGGACGCGCGAGCCCTGCATTGCATAAAACGCGGCGACGCGAGCCGCTAGGGTGGTGACCTTGTCTCGCAGGTAGTCCGCGTGTTTAAAAAACGAAAGTCGCGCATCAAAAACCACACCAAGGATTCGGATGGAGTCCTTAAATGCGAGAGCGGTCTGTGCTCCAGGCGGACGCACCGTGATACGCGTTCGCGCTACGCCCCTAGCGCCATGGTGGAAGAGGACGCAGAAAGTCTTGTCCCGATTGAGGCTTACTTTCACCGAGTCGGCCCAGAGCCGGACGCGACGAAGGACCTCTAGCGTGAGCTCTGACAGTGCAGCGGTCGTGGCTGCTGGCAGCAGGATGACGGTGTCATCTGCGTACGCCTGTACGGTTACGCCGCGCGGCATCCGCAAGAAAAGGAGGTTGTCTATGACGACATTCCACAGGAGCGGAGATAAGGGGGACCCCTGAGGACTACTCAGCGACGGGGAAGCCTCGACCTGACCCGCGTGTGAGCGTAAAAATACCGTGCGTTCCTCGAGAAACGTGCGCAGCAGATGGTAGAGCTTGCTATGCAGCAAGCGCTCGCGGAAGTACCGGAGAACATACGGGTGCCACACGCTATCAAACGCTCCGTGGAAGTCTACCGAAATCAGAATGGCAGGCGTACAGGCGTTACGAAATCTGAGGAGTTGATCCTTGAGATCGTGAAGCGCCATGACGGAACTGCGACCGCGCGTGAAACCGTACGGTCGGGGGTGTATGTGGCCATTGGCATGCAGGAAATACTGCAGCCGGCCATTGAGCAATCGCTCGAGCTTCTTTCCGGAAACCGAGCTGACACAAATCGGCCGGTACGAAGAGGTACGCTCTGGAGGGCGGCCAGGTTTATGTATGAAGGTAACTCTCGCCCTTCGCCAGCAGCAGGGGAAGTACCCCAAGGAAAGAGCTGCGTTAAAGATCATAAGCAAGAAGTCTGGGTGGTAGCGACAGAGGGCCTTCATCATCAAGGGCGTGCTGTTGTCGGGTCCGGCGGCGGAGTTGTTAGGCGTGCGGCGGAGTACGTCTACGACCTCCTCGTGAGAGAAGGGGACGTCCTGCAGTGGGGTGTTATAAGGTGACGTCGCCAAAGCCCGTGTGACGGTGTGCACCTGAGCATCTGTGGCGGGGTCGTCCACCGCAGTCTGAGTACGGCGCAACAAGGCCGCCGACTCGAGATGCGTGGTGGTACACGTACCGTCGGGCGCTAGAAGGGACAGAAGGCAGCGGTACTGATGAAGGCGGCCAAAGGCTGCCTTGAACGGCGCGGCGAACAGGGACCGCTGCACGCACGAAAGCGCGTAGCCTCGTATGTGCTGGTCGCGCGCTTCCTCAATGTTTTGGCGGTAAATCGACAGGGCGGCGGTGTATTCCCCGCGATAGAATGTTCGCATTGTGGGATCCCGCGCCCTCTGAAAACGTCGACGCTTTGCAGCGACGGCAGAACGCTGGATAGCCAGGTCAGGTGTAAACCATGGCTGACTATTCGGCCGTGCCCGATGTGGTCTTAAATGACGACGGTACAAGCGGTCGAAGAGGTTTTAGAATGATGCTAACATGGCGTCTAAGGCATCCGAGGACCCCAGGGACGCGCCCGAAGCCCGACCGAACCAGCGGTGCCCCTGAAGTGCACGCAACAGTTCTCGTTGGGCATAGCGAGTTCGCCGCGTCCCGGCTCAGGTGGGAGACCTATCCGCACCTCGACGAGGCGATGCTCGGAATAGGTTGTGTCATCATGAACTGTCCAGCGAAAGGCAGTGGAGACGACAGAGGGTTTAGCAAGAGTTAGATCAATCCAACTGGCTGTATAGGGCGTCTCGTAGGTGGGCAGGGATTCGGCGTCGTTTAGGGGCAGGAGGCGTTGTGCCAATGCAATCTGCGCGAGCAGCAAACCGTGCTCGTCACTCTCTACCTGTCCCCACAGACGGTGTTTCGAGTTAAAGTCGCCTGCCACGATGACGTGGGGCGACCTGGACAACGATAGAACGTTTGTCAGTTCCTCTAGGACGTTCTCCAGTGGCGAATGGGGCGGAGCGTACATGGACACGAAAATGAACGTGAATGTCGGCCCCTCACAGTAAATTGCCACGACGTTCTTCGAAACGAGTAACGGGCACACGTCAAACGGTGGCTTGCGTGTTACAATCATGGCCGAGGAATCGTCGGCGATCGAGTAGGAGGTGTAGTCCTGCGGCAACGCAGGGACCCTGCCAGATCGTCTGTATGGGTCGGAAACAGCGGCTAGGCGTGCGTCGGGCATAGTCCATGTTAACCTGAACGAACTGAACGTGTAAAGTCTCCCCAGTACTCCCCCTCGCGGCGGATGGATTGGCGCTAAATTCCGCCATAGTTAGTACGGGCCCGCAATCGCGACACCCTGTCCACTAAAAGCGGACACAGGGGGTGCCTTGTAGGATGGCCGCTGGCCTCCAATCCTGCCCGGCGGCATTCGACGCAGGTGACGGCGGGGCCGTCCATGCGGACTGCGCAGTCCGTGCCCAAGTGGCCCTCCGTGCCACAACGCGTACACACAGCGCGAGCCGCATCGTCCCGCACAGGGCACGCTTCGGCCGTGTCCGTACTGGGCATAAAACGTGCACGTAGGGACGTGTAAATCCTCCACAGCCCTGATGGAAGTCCATCCCACAGACAGCCGTGCTGGCTGTAGGATGCACGCGAATGCCTGTGGATCTACCTCCACCGTCATCGCCTGCGTGCCTGACCGTTCCCGAAGTGAGGTTTTGACCTTGCACGTATTGGGATCTAGTCCCAATTGCGGGTTACGCTCCCCTAACCTAGCTACGAAGTCGTCTGGCGGAACGTCGGGATCTACGCCAGAAAACCGAACGTGCGGGTTGCGTTTAGTGGGAATGCACATCGTGAGGGCGTGACATGTGACCCCGTTTTCCTCGATTGCCTGCTTCATGTTGTGTAGCGTCTGTAACGTGCTAGAAAAAACGGTGATGCCGTACCGGGTGTGGCGCAACATCACGTCTTTGATGTCTTTTTCCACTGGGTCGATGTTCGCCTTGATCAGTCGCAGGGTGTCCCGGGCAGGCGTGGTCGACGGCGCGAGCGGCGTGACAAACGCCACGTGCTCGTGAAGTCCAGGAGGTATTGCTGGAGCGGACGTCCCGCTCGGCAGCGTCCGCGAAGGTGGGCCAGGGGGCTCCATCCCCGAGGCGAGCGCCGCGGCGTACGTCCGAGGGGCCGGCTGACGAGGAGGGCCCGGCACGGAGCGCTGCAACAGTGCGGCAGGATGGTCCGGTTGCGATGGCGGGAATGCCGCGGTTGCGGCGTCGTTGGCAGCAAGAACCGGTGGCAGGAGGCAGGACCGGGACTCGGCCAGGATGGCTCGCTGATGTAGCGCCGTGTTCTCGCCCCTCGTCTCAACCAGCTGGTCCTTGAGGGCCAGCACCGCCCCGCGCTCCGATGCAGCGCCAGCACCAAGGTCCGAGCATAGCTCTACGAGCTCAAAAACTCTCGCCATTATGAAATGTCGCGCGTTAACCGGGATGCGGTTGCCCGCATCGAGGCAGAACCGAGATAGCACCTCCTCGATCTCTCGTGCGCGTGCCTGTACCCTCGTGCCGACGTCGAGCCGCGACGTCGTTAAAACGGCAGTCGTTTGCGACACTGATGAAAGGGCGTCATCGTTATCTCCGTCGGAAGCGGGTATGTGCCTCTGTTCTGCTGAGGCAGTAGAGGGGTCTGGGCTCTGGGATCGAGAATTTCCCTGTTGGTCCCGATTTTCTTGAACATTAGCTATAATTTCATTGCCAGCGGTCGAAAAGCAAGAAAAGGCCGATCCTGAATCGGACCCGAAGTCCTGGGGACTCGATCGGGCTGGCGAAACGGCATTCGTTGAGCTAATGGAGCTCATGGGGGCCGCGAGATGCGCCCAGCATGGCCGCTAGGCCTAACAGCTAAGAAATGGTCAAATCAAGCTAAATTAAGCGATCGTTCTCGGAAAAAAACCGTCGGGGGCGTTCCCTGAGCCTTTAGGAAGGCGAGGCCAATGAGAAATCGGATTAGAAAAGCAGAATTCTCTGACCTTTCGGAGATCGAGGCAGGATCCGAAGGAACAGGCAGCCGCACAGTGTCACGAGCGCTCGTGACAGTCAAACTCCTCGTCCGACACTGTACACGCTCCTCCTGCAGCTGCTTGGCTCAAAGAAGTGCCGCCCCAGTCAATACACGCTCCTCCTGCAGCTGCTTGGCTGAAAGAAGCGCCGCCCCAGTCAATACACGCACCTCCTGCAGCTGCTTGGCTGAAAGAAGCGCCGCCCCAGTAAAATTCATTCCCATTGTTGAGATAAAATAAAATAAAAAATGAAGGCATGGGAAAAACCTGTACCTGCCGAAGCATGCCAGGTATGAAGAGGGGTTTTAATATAACCCAAAGCGCAAATTTAGAGGAAAAGCCAATTAGATAAAAGAAAAATATGGGCAACGGTAACGCTTATGGGTCCTAAGGCGGGGACGACGAGAACAGAAACCGGGCATTTTTTTAAATGAAAATTAGACAGAGACGTAGGGGCAGAACGTTCCCAATGAAATGAGGAAGAAAAAAACAAAAATAAGAAGAGAATTGACATGAACACAGAATACAGGCGGCCTAACAGCCCGCGTATCACAGGGAAACAAGTCGCAGGGGAACAAATACGCAGTCCCCCAAGGAGGGAAACACACCAAAGTGTCTGTGGACGCTGACTGCAAAGCCACAGTGCACTGCTGGAGCCATGGTTAGGAACGGTCAGTGTGACCGAAGGAGCACGTCAGCAGCAGAATCCGCGGACGTCTTGACAGAAAGAACGGTAGAATCCCCCAATGGGGACAGCACCGGAGAGTTCCTGGGAACGCTGGCCCTCGCGCGCCTTGTTACAGAGCAGGAGGTAGAACCGGGGTACGTGGTAGGCAGCAGGACCTGATCTCGCAGTCAGCAGGGTGGGCGGGAACATGCGAGCGATGTGCAGCAACCAGGGGGGGCAGGGAAGCAGGTGGTCAGCAGGACCTGTGCAGGCAGCCTGACAGCGAGTGGTCTCGGCGGTGAAATAGCCACAACAACAAGGATGGCCTTACCAGTTTGCCCGCAGAAAATCGCGCAGACGGAGCTTTGCGAGGCTAGGCTGGCCAAGACCCTAGGGCCCCACCGGAATGGCCCCCGTGCCATCCCCACCTCACAAGACTCCGAAACGTATTCAGTGTACAGGTGTGCAGTAGGAAGACCCAGAGGTCGGGAAACATGCGGTAAGGCGTTGAGCGCCCGCAATGCGCCGATCAACAGAGCTCTGTTGCGAAGGCAACGCAAAATTGCACCGTAAGAAGCCGCACGATACGCATCCTGAGGCTCGATGCGGGCGGTGTGAGGGGCTGTAAGAGGACACGCGTGAAGGACGTGGGACATGTCGAGGCAGTAGGACCCACAGGGACATCGATGCTGGCGCATGACATTAAATCGATGGAAGTAGTGCGGAATCTGCCCATGCCATGTTACGAGCGTAACAAGCAGGGGCGGAGGTGGGAAATACCAAGGGATATCTCCGAGGTCTTGGATCCACAGATACAATTCAGTGAGCGTATTTGTCTCGCGCCATCGTGCCGTCCATAATACATGCAACTCTCGGCGAAGCTGTCGCCTGACTGCCCTGAATGGGAGCGGCAAAGAGCGGTCTAATCCCACACAAGCAGCGCGTTGTGCTAGAAAGTCGGCAACGTCATTGCCAAACACCCCTGCATGACCAGGCACGTGGAACACGCGCAACGGCACCGATATGGATAGACGACGCAGTAATGCGCGTATAGTTAGTACGTGCTGCTCGGCATTGCACGGAGAAGTGAAGGCCTGCAGAAGTGATAGACAGTCCGTGTATAAAGCAAGCGGCAGGGTGTACGTAGCCGTAAGCGCATGCAGGAGAGCCGCGTGGAACGCGACAACCTCAGTGGTGTAAGCAGACGTTGTCCGGGTCAACCGAAAACGTCCGACGTCTAAGACGCGATCGGGATTTGCGAATGCAACGAACGCTGCGCCAGCCGAGGTATTTGTGAAGGAGCCATCAGTGTAGATGTGGACGGCAGAAGTGCGAGAAGCGACACGGGCCCACGCGCTTGTAAGGCGCACAAAAGGAACCGCGGTAGGCACCGAAGGGTGTAGCGCCACGTGCTCATGGGCATTCGCCACCCAAGAAGGCCGAAGTCAGAGGGAACCGAACGCAATATGCCGGCGTAGAGTAAAAAGGCGGAACTCGGCATTGAGACGTTCGCTCCAGGTCTATTGGAGGCGCATGCATCAAGACCTGCAACGCTGCCGTGCTTGCCGTGCGGTAAGCGCGCGTTAACGCCAAGAGTGCGACCCGCTGAACTGTAACGAGGCCCGCGTACAAACGACAGTCAAACGTGGTCTTCGCTCCACCACACCGGACTCCCGTAAGAGAGAGCCGGGAGGATCACCTGTCGGTACATTAACACTGTGTGCAGGACTGACGCACGAGCGCTGCATGGCAAAAAAGGTGGCGACGCGGGAGGCGAGAAGTGCGACCTTTTGGCGAAGGTAGTCGGCGTGGTGGAAGAACGACAGTCGCCGATCAAAGACGACTCAGAGAAGGCGTAAGTAGTGTCGAAACTGGTGCGTCGGTTCGTTAGGAGTGAGGCGCACGGTGGGATGTACGCGCTCCATGCGGGCCGACCCCGTGTGAGAATAGCACGCAGAAGGATTTGTCACAGTTGAGTGACACCTTCGCGGCGCGCGACCATTCGATGACTCTGCGTAGGACTTCGGATGCCAAAATGTCGAGTGCATCACGAGAGGGTACCGGCACTAAAATAATGGTGTCATCCGCATAGGCCTGTACGATTACGCCTCGCGGCATGCGCAAAGACAAGATGCTGTCGATGACAGTATACGAGAGAAGCGGGGATAGAGGAGAACCCTGAGGGCTGCCCAGCGTGGGATTTGCCTCGACTTGTCCCGCATTAGAACGGACAAAGACTGAGCGATCCGCGAGAAACGTGCACAGGAGGTGATACAAACCGCTGGGTAGGGCACGTTCCCGGAAGTAGGGGATAACGAGCGGGTGCCAGACGCTGTCAAAAGCCCCGTGGAAATCGAGGGACACGAGTACCGCTGTCACGTATCTCGGGAGCGCTTGCAACGCTGAGTGGAGTTGGGAGAGAGAGAGTAAAGAGAGACTCGGGAGACACCGTGGTGGCACTGCAAAACTTTATCGCACACACCACGGCAAACCAAAATACTCACACGCACTCAAAATTTACAATAAAAATCAACAAGTGCAGAAATACAAAGTTAACGCGCACTCACTACCCTTACACAACATTCGAGCTATGTCTAGCCCCTCTCGAGCGCCTGGCCACTATGGCATCTCAGTTAGTCGCGCTACACATGGAACGTTCTTACTCCGTTCGTGGAGTCCGCTGACTCAATCCAGTTCCAAAGTCGACGCCCAGTCCCGTCGTCGCAGCTCCTGCCGACGTCTCAAGGCCGCCGTCGTTGATCAGACGCCTCGCTGACCGTCGGGTCCACCGGTCTCTCCCAGTTAGGCCTACTGTCGGCCTCTCCTCAATACCACTTGCTCGAACTGTCGACGTGGCTCTCCGGTGATTGTCGGTGGGTCGCCGTCGTCTAGCCGAGCTGTGGTAGTGCCGCAGCTGCCACGAGAACTGCGTGATGAGGCTGCCGCAAGCCCGGGACGCCTCGCTCGGTAGACCCCGAGGTCGACGGCCACCCTCCCGGGACATGCAAAACGCTGCCTCCAGAACTCAGCCCTGCTGTCCCCGTCGCGGACGCGACGCTGGCCTGCACCACCTTGCTCCTCGACGACTCCACCGAACAATGACTTTCTCTTCTCCTGTGGTCTTTCTCGACGGCTCGGGTCGCGTAGCACGCGCCTTTCTCCGGCCAATGGCTTGCGTCGACGTGGCGGGGGGTGCACACCATCGGGTACTTTTCCATTCCCCGCACACCATCGACGCCTTGCGCTGTCCGGCGCGCGCCCCGTGCCCCTTTACTCATGACAACCGCAGGCAGGCGCCGGGTCTTCAAGCGCAACTGGTGCGCCTTCAATGCGTGAAGCGCGAGAAGGGGACTGCGCCCTCTCGTAAACCCGTACTCCCGCGGGTGTACGAGGCCACGTTTCTCGAGAAAGTACTGAAGGCGGCCGTTCAAGAGGCGCTCGAGCGTCTTGCCGAATACAGAGCTAAAGCAAATAGGTCTGTAGGAAGACGCGCGTTCTGAAGGACGACCCGGCTTATGTATAAATGACACACGTGCGGTCCGCCAACATCGGGGAAAATAGCCGAGTGCAAGTGCGGCGTTGAAGAGCATCAGGAAAAAACGCGGGTGGTATCGAAAGAGCGCTTTCATGATGGCTGGCGAGATGTGATCGGGGCCAGGCGCCGACTTCTTAGGGGTGTTCCGCAGGACGTCTACGATCTCCAAGAACGTAAAAGGAACGTCCTCATACAGGGAGTTGTAAGGCGCCGCAGCCAGAGATCGCGTAGACGCGTGCATGGCCTCGTCTGTCGTGGGATCATCTACGGCGATCTGCGTGCGCAGAAGCAGCGCGGCCGTCTCGAGTCGTGTAGAAGTCAGGAGCCTTGACGATAGGTACTTGAGTGAGTGCCTTCTTGAGGGTTTCGAAGGCGGCTTCTCTCTCTCTGTTCCAGCTGACCTTCTTACTTTGGTCATTTCTGTTAGGGGCTGAGCCTTTTCTGCGTAATGGGGTATCAAACCACGGTAATAACCCGCCAGGCCGAGGAAAGAACGTAGTAGTTTCTTGGTATCGGGTTTTGGAGCTCTCACTACTTTGAAATTGTGTATTCGACTGGTCGAATTGTTCCGCTTCCAAGTCGATGACCAAGAAAAACAACTGACGTTACGCCAACTTCACACTTCTGGGGCTTGACCGTCAGTCCAGCCTCGCGGATTCTCCTCACCAATTGACGCATGGTGTCAGTATGCCCTTCCCATGTCGTCGTAGCGATGAGCACGTCATCAATGTAGTTAAAGGCATTTGGTAAGCCCTGGAGAAGGCGTCTCTTTAATCGGGTAAATACCGCCGATGCCGTCTTGATCCCGAACGGCTTGTACAGGAAATGATAATGTCCTGATTGAGTGGAGAATGCTGTCTTTGGCTGAGAATTCTTGTCCAAAGGCACTTGCCAATATCTTTTAGTTAGTTCAAACTTTGAAAAGAACCTTCTCGCGCCGATCTCAGCAAACATTACATCTGTCCTTGGGATAGGTTCCGCGTAAGACATATTAATCTGACGGAAATCGATGCAAGCACGATAGCTCTTGTCCGGTTTCTTAACCAACACCAACGGGGAGTTGTATGGCGAGTTTGACCGTTCAATCACTCCAAGCCTTAACATATCTTGCACTTCTTTCTCGATTACTTCATTGCAAAAGGCAATGGGTACTGCTGAGTGTCGATGGGCTCAGAGGTGGTCAATTGAAGACGGCAATCCAATAAATTTGTTTTTTCCCGGCATCTCGGAAAAGACGTCTTGGTGACTCGCCTATCTCGCGAAGTTCGTTGCGTTGGCTTTCCCGTAAGTCGTGACCAAGCTTAATACTTTCTGTACCAGAGCCTTCAGTAGCCTTAAAGGTAGGTATCGGCGTGTCCGTCCCTTCCTCCTCGACCACAATAAAAGATGCCGACTGTGATGCGTTTTCAGGTTGACGTTCTTCATAACGTTTTAACATGTTGATGTGGAAAAGCTGAGTTGAACGTTTCAACCGCGTTTTGAAAGAGCAAATTCAGCTCGCTCAACTTGAATGCCGCCCACTGAAACAAGCTGTAACAGAGTACTTAGGCACGTATCGCTTTACGCCTCAAGCTACTACAGGCTTGTCGCCTGCACAACTTCTGCATAACCGCCAACCGCATTCTGGAATTGACATTGCAGGGTTACACCCAAACTCTTCCACTCCTTCGCCAAGTTTGGATCCTGTGAGAACACGAGTGTTCCACAAGCAACAGGCAACTAAGCAACGCATTGATTCTAAGCGTGGAGCAAAACCTCCTAAGCTACAGGTGGGCCTCAGAGTTAAAGTTCGTCTGCCAGGGAAGCAGAATAAATACAGAGGTCCTTATACAATCCTTAGTCAAACTGGATCCAATTCCTTTCGCCTTAGTGATGGCAACGTCTGGAATGCATCAAAGCTGGTAGTTGTTCATGCTGAGCAGAATGCAACTCCACAGCAGAATTCATGTCCTCCACCTAACACATCGTCTATGCAACAACATAATTCCTCCCCACCTCCATGTTCTTCTGCAGCTCCACAGTTAGTGCGACTTCCACTAACCACCTTGCAGGCACCTTCACAACAATCGGCTGATGTGCCGAGCCCCAATGCAACGCTTCTCGAAGGGGGGATAGATACGTCGACTAACATGCCGACTACGGAAAATCTTGAAACTTTGCCGCGTTCGCTCTCCGAAGAGCGTGTAGGTGAGCCCCAAGGCTCAAATTCTTCTACTAACCATCCCCTTCGTCCCAAACGGCACCGAAGAAAGCCGACACGATACAAGGACTACGTTCCTTGATATATTCTTCATAATACTCATGTTTCACATACTTATATACTACTTTATATACTACTTTCATATATTACTGCATAATCCTTTTTTGGGGGAACATATAATGGTGACTGACACTAAGTTCCTAATTACTACTTATATTAGTTCATATATGGGCTCATGCAATAAAAATAAAAATCCATTACATCAAGTTTAGTCAAACTACGTCAACTCTGTTTCACATACATATTGTCCTAATAAAGAATACATTCCTACATGTGATAACTATTGTATAATGATGTTACTTATTTTTGCACATTTTCTTACAAGATGTTCAAGGATTGTGTGCCAACGTGTTACTTCATACAAACGTTTCAGTGCCTTACCACTGTATAATGTCATATACAGAGTACAACTCCTTTCCTTTTTAGGGGGAGATGATGTGGTGTCGCGCCTTGCCAGTTGCGGTTTCGATTGTGTGACGCAGAGCGCCGCACAATGGGCATTTCATGTACGAAATCGTATGACCAAATCTCTTTGTTAATAAACTTCAGTCCCATCCCCGTTCTCTGGCTGTCTTGACGCAACTGCGGGCGCTCCGGCGCTGAGCCGCCTTCCTAGCCCGCCGGACGGTACCTCCGGCGGCGACACTACAATAACGTCGTACAAAGGTCTTACCATGCATTTGACCACCGAACTACCCGAGAAATAAGGTGAACGTATTTCGAGATTTGCTTCAGGAACGGTAATGCTACCGCCATCCGCGAGAAACAACGTAGCTGTGGTGCCTGTAAGAGCTTCCACCAGAGATCGACGGACTACTAGCGTGTTACTTCCTGTGTCTCGCTGAACTGAAACTGTCTGGCCAAACACTAGGCCCTGCAACACCGGTATCTCGCGAGTCACAGCTTTTGTGTGAGTTCTCACCGCGCTAGCAACGTTTCTCTCTTGTTCGTTGGATGGGGCATTGGTACCTTCGGTTGGGTCTTCTTCCTGAGACAGCAGTCAAGATGTTTTCTTCATCGAGCCGTTTCTTTTTGTGCAGACCTTGGTATCCTGTCCTGGCTTGGCAATAGCCACAGTAAGGTTGTTTAAGCTTAGTTCGGCAACCTGAGGCCCTGTGACCGACCTTGTCACATAAAAAACACTTTACTGCTGTTTTCAAGGACACGCTTCCGCTCTTCTCCGTGGCACTACTGTTCTCCGTTTTCTCACGGAACAGGAGCAAGTTAGGCTGTCTTTGTGCGTCTAAGAAGTCATCGGCGGCCTCTGCCATGTCATGAAGTTTGCTGTGCTTCTTCTCACGAAGAAACAGCGCCAGCTGGTGATGGCAGTTTCTCAAAAATTGCTCCGCGACTATTAGAATACGGAGTGCCAAATACTCTTTGTCTGTCTTAGACATTTCGACCCACCGATCAAAGAAACTCAAGAGCCTCGTCGCATACTGTTTCCCGGTCTCGCCATCTTGGGGCTTGCTCTGGCGGAACTTCTCCCCGTAGCCCTCCGCCGTAAAGTGAAAACGTTGAAGCAAGGATAACTTGGCCTTATCGTAGTCGAGGGAGTCTTCCGGAGACAACCGCCCGTAGACGTTTAAAGCCTTTCACTCAAACACAAGCTTAAAGGTCTGGCCCACTTTCCTTTCGGCCACTCCCGTCCGGTGGCGACGTTTTCGAACCTTTTGAGGTACGCATCCAAGTCGTCCCGGTTTTCATTGAATCCTGGAATTAAGCTGTGAGGATTCACGTTGAAAAATGCGTTTCCTCCAGATCCTTGGTCAGAGGTTCTCGCCTTTCCACGATTGCCTTGCGCTTTGGCAAATACATAAATTACCACATATTTGTGTGGTGAATGGCGGCCACAGAAAGACTTATTGTAAGGACGCTTGCGCAGGACCAGTAGGGAGAGGGATAAAATCCCCACCGACGTTGGCATTTGTAGTCCCCACTGACCTTCCCAAGGACGTCAAGTATGTTGAACTATACAGAGGAAGCTAAAAGGTGCAAAATGCGTAATACTTGTCTTTATTGCTGTGGCCACCGGAAAATGAATGGAGCAACGCGCATTGAACACGGAAAATGAGAAAAAAACATAAAAATAAACGACGTCAACGTCTTGTGATGAAAAAAGAAAAACCACACCATAACGATAAAGAACGCGAGATAAAAGAAGTTATGCGGAACAAGAAGTACACACGTGCTCTGAATCTATTCAAGCAAATTACCCCCCCCCCTCCCCCTTAGCACAGTTGCGACGGAGGACGCGCCGGAGACATCTCCCAGGTCAGGGGAACTCGACCCGGCGGGCGAAACGGCGTTAGTTGAGCTAGGGGTGCTCATCTCCTCAGCGATGCGCGCCCGTTATGGCGGCTAAGCCTAGCGGGACGACAGGTCTTAAATTAACGAGCACAGTCTCACGAGCGCTCGTGAGACTGTGCATGAGACAGTCAAACTCCCCGCCCGACGCTGTACACGCTCGTGCAGCTGATTGGTTGAAAGATGTGCCGCCCCAGTCAATTTGACTCCCCGCCCGACACTGTACACGCTTGTCACGGATCTCCGGACAACAGTCGGCCAGAAGGAACGAATGAGGCGAGAGTGTTAGACACACCTATTTTAATTATACACACAAAAGGAAAACACACATTATCCCTAGAACAACTAAAAAAAGAAACACTAAAAAACACCAGCGTTAAACAAAGCTGTCACAAAAAGAACCAGTAAAGGAAACAAGCATCTATATTGCCGCGACATATTGGCCGCATTCAAATAGCGCGCCGTCAACATGCTTGCCCGACACTGCGCGCCGTATCGTAGTGCCGCGCAGCGACCATCGTGGCACGAGGACCTGGCCGGACCCGGCTCGCATCCGCCACGCGCTCGTGTGCCTCTCGGGGAAAAAAGAAGAGGAGAACAGCTGAAGGACATCGTTGGTGTTCGAATGACTCGCAGTTTTCCGAGCACAGTGCCTTTGAGTTGTGGGCACAGGTTCGCCCTTAATAAATACGTTTGTTTTATTAGCCCTTGTGCTTCAGCATCGCTACATTTCTGGTGGAGGTGCGGGGTATGAATCGAAGCCCCACGAACGTTAGACAGCGTAGCCCCGACGACCAGCGAGTCGATCCCGTAGAAGTGACACATGTACACCAGAGGGCCTGCCGCCGTCTTCAAGGTGACTCACCTGAGTTCAGTCCTCTTCACTTCACGCCAAGGGGAACTCAGACAACGGACGCCGCCGCCATGACTAGCCAGGTAACACCGGCACAAGTGGTCATCAATCAACCTCACCAGCCGCCAGTGTTCCATGGCGACTCGTTCGAAGACGTGGAAGATTGGTTGGACCTGTTCGAGAGAGTGGCGAGCCTGAATGGATGGGACGAGAGAAAGAAGCTCCGTCGCGTGTACTTTGCTTTGGAGGACTTTGCAAAGACGTGGTTTGAGAACCATGAAACCTCTTTGTCTACCTGGGAGGAATTTCGACGACAAGTGCTGGCTACTTACGCCAGCACAGATCGCAAAGAAAAAGCGGAGGCTTCTCTTCAAACCAGGAACCAGCTCACGAACGAAAATGTGGCGATGTACATCGAGGACATGATCCGCCTGTTCAAGCGTGCCGATGCCAACATGGCCGAAGATAAGAAGGTGCGCCATCTTATGCGTGGCGTGAAGCAGGAGCTATTCGCTGTTCTCGTCCGAAACCCACCGAGAACAGTTGCCGAGTTTCATTCCGAAGCGACAGCCATCGAAAAAACGCTGGAACAGCGGGCTCGGCAATACAACCGGGACATAAACTGTTCACCTGCCAATGTCTTCTCTGGAGGCGTACGGAATGACATGGAAACCCCGCGAGAGCTAATCCGATCAGTAATCAGGGAAGAACTCAGCAAGTTCCAAGCACCTCAGACCACAACTGCACTGTCTGTCGTCGACGTAGTGCGAGACGAACTGAGGCAGCTCATGCGGGAGCCGGAGCGTGAGCCACAGTCAACTCGACGCATCCCAACGTACTCCGAGGTACTGAGACAACCCGTGGTGCACAGCAATGCAGCAGTTGCGATGGCGGCGCCTTACCCGCCGACAGCGCGCAGTGCGCCTCATCCGCCGGAACCAACGGCTAGCTACCAGCCTCCAGCGCGTAGCGTAGCTCGCTATGTGGAGCAAAGGCCCCGGAAAAGTGACATCTGGCGTGACCACGATCGCAGGCCTTTGTGTTTCCATTGCGGAGAAGCGGGTCACCTGTATAGGTTCTGCCCTTACCGACAGGCTGGATTACGGGGCTTTCCATTGTATGCACCATGCCCTCGAAATGGTGAACGACCAACAGAGATTGAAGAATACTTATCCACACGGCAGAGCCCACTCGCTCCACGCCAGCATCAGCCAAGGTCACCGTCGCCCATGCGCTACCGATCGCCCAGCCCACGTGCGTCTACAAGACTGCCTGGACGTCGTTCTCCAAGCCCACACCCGGAAAACTGAAGCAAGCGACCTCTGGAGGTGAGGCCGCTGAAAACCACAGTTACGAAGATCCTCCATCATGGGTTAAGGGTGACGACGCTACATTTCCCGTAAATAGGTGCAGCAGCGAAAAGATTACTTCAGATTTGCGGTTGAAGATAGACGGATGCGAGCTGAATGCTTTAGTCGACACCGGTGCTGATTATTCCGTAATAAGCCACCAAATGGCGAAGAAACTGAAAAAAAGTTGTAACGAAATGGAGCGGATCGCAGATACGCACGGCAGGTGGACACATTATTGCGCCCCTTGGTAGATGCACTGCAAGGCTCGAAATAAGAGGCTTTACTTACGTTGCCGACTTCATTGTACTGCCCGAATGTTCAAGGGAACTCATATTAGGGATGGATTTTCTACAAGCTAACGGCGCCATAATTAACCTGCGTAGGTCCAGTGTATCATTCTCGACCGAACAAGCTATGCCTGTGGAGAAATCGGAGGAGTGGCGCCTTACTGCTCTGCGCGTCGTTGCGAATGACGTAACTGTGCCGCCACGCTGCAGTATAATGGTGCTTGTGGAGAATGAGGCATTTTATGACCGTGAAGGTATAGCAGATGGAAACGTAGGGCTGTTTTTGAACAAAAGAATTTGCGTGGCTCGATGTCTTGTCCATTTAACCAATGGCCGTGCAGATGTCCTACTGACGAATTTCGGGAATGAATTTCAACACATCGCCCAAGGTACGGCTATCGCCTATTTCCCGGAGTTCTGCATGGCGACCGAACTATGCAGCCTAACGACAACGTCAACCACTGGACGAGGGGCCTGCAACGTCGACACATCAGTAACCATCAACCAGAACCTCCGCGAAAGTCAAAAGAAACAGATATATGCCCTGGTAAAGGAATTCTCTGACTGCTTCTCCACTACCTCGAAGGTCCGGCGCACGTCTATTGCAAAGCACAGAATTATAACAGAAGACGCCACGAGACCTATATGCCAGCACCCATATCGAGTGTCGCAAAAGGAAAGAGAAATTATCAAGAAGCAAGTGGAGGAGATGCTGTCAGATGACGTCATCCAGCCTTCCAACAGTCCATGGGCGTCCCCCGTAGTGCTCGTTAAGAAGAAAGATAACACGCTTCGATTCTGTGTCGACTACCGGAAACTGAACAGTGTACCTAAACGAGATGTATACCCTCTGGCACGTATCAATGATACGCTAGATCGGCTGCTATGTGCAAAGTTTTTCTCCTCCTTGGATCTCAAGAGTGGATATTGGCAAATAGAGGTGGACGAGCGGGACCGTGAAAAAACAGCATTCGCCAGATGGCCTCTACGAATTTAAAGCGCTTCCATTCGGCCTGTGTTCCGCACCAGCGACGCTCCAGAGAATGATGGACACTGTCCTCGCGGGATTGAAATGGCAGTCATGCCTAGTATATCTGGATGATATGGTCGTATTCTCCGCAACATTTGACCAACATCTAGAGCGACTGAAAGAGATTCTTTATTTGGGAAAATTAGGTGAATAGTGGGGGTAAGTGACGCAGTAACTGTCTCTCAGGCGAGGACACCACAACCGCGACACCTGGGGGGAAAGGGGAGAAAAGTATAGGAGAAGTTAGAGTTAGAGTGGAGGAGGAGGCCTGGGGGAGTTAAAACATGACTGGGGGGAGAGGGGGAAAAAAAAAGGGGGAACACGCGATAAACACATGACTGGGAAAAAAAAAAGAGAAAAAAAAAAAACACGGAAGTTCCGTTTGTTGGGGGCTTGGACGGCGTGGTTCAGAGAATACGGTCGGCCAGTTGCGCGGCTTCGATGTAGTTGAGGACCGCGCGCAGGGCAGGGCGCACGCGATGGGCTGATCCTACCGGGTGCAGGATGTCATCTACCGTGGCAGACGGAAGACCCAGCTGCTTGAAGGCACGAGCGAGCGCTTCGCGGTGGGTGGAGAGGGCGGAGCAGGAAAGGAAGAGATGCGCCACGGTTTCCCTCTCTCCGCAGTCACTGCAGAGGGGCGAGGGCGCACCGCGGAGGCGTTGCCGGCGCTCAGCAGGCCAGACGGAACCTGTCCGCAGTGCGAGGAGGAGGGACCGCTCTTTCCTGGTCAGCACGGTTTCCGATAGAACGCGTGGTGGAGAGCCGGCGGCCATGCGCTCGTCGGGGTGGTTTCGCACGATCTCTCGCCAAAGGTTTCGGCGCGCTGAGTCCACGGAGTCCGCGCACGTTGTCAGTGGAACAGCTGGGTCGTGTGCTGTCTTTGCCAGGTCATCGGCAGCCTCGTTCCCTGCGATGCCAACGTGCGACGGTATCCACTGGAGAGCCACGTCGCATCCGTGTTCGCGCAGACTGTGGAGTGACCACGCCACACGTTGTGCGAGTGGGGGGGCGCGTTCCTCTTTGGCGAGCTGGCGGAGGGCAGACCTCGAGTCGGTGTAGATTGTCGCGCGTGTGACTTGCGGCGTTTCACGGATGAGGTCGGCAGCAAGGTGTATTCCTACCAGCTGCGCATAGTACTGGAAGCCATCCGCTCAGCAGACTTGACAATTAAACCGGAAAAATGCCACTTCGGCTTTGAAGAGCTGCGATTCCTTGGGCACGTCATTAGTTCTGAAGGCGTTCGCCCAGATCCCGAAAAGACAACCGCTGTTGCGACGTTCCCGACACCCAGAGACAAAAAGTCAGTGCGTCGCTTTTTTGGTTTATGTGCATACTATAGGCGGTTTGTGGAAGACTTTGCAAACATTGCAGAACCCCTTACAAAACTAACAAGAGACGACGTGCCCTTCATATGGGAAAGCAAACAACAGGACGCCTTTGACGAATTAAGAGAACGCCTGCAAGCTTCACCAATCCTTGCCCATTTTGATGAGACAGCCGACACAGACATTCATACCGATGCCAGTAATATCGGCCTCGGCGCTATACTAGTCCAGTGGCAAAATGGTCAAGAGAAAGTGTTAGCCTATGCTAGCCGCAAACTGTCAAAAGCTGAGGCTAACTACTCTGCAATCGAAAAAGAGTGTCTCGCAGTCATTTGGGCAATAAGCAAGTTTCGACCCTACCTTTATGGTAGACCGTTCAGGGCAGTCAGTGACCACCATTCGCTATGCTGGTTGGCAAATCTCAAGGATCCGTCAGGGCGACTAGCAAGATGGAGCCTTAGGCTGCAGGAGTATGACATTACTGTAGTATACAAATCCGGGAGAAAACACATCGATGCCGACTGCCTGTCACGCGCACCAGTCGATCCAAGTGTGTCTGAAGAAGATGACTTCCCGTTCCTAGGCGTTGTCGACGCATCGGAAATCGCTCAACAACAACTTGATGACCCGGATTTGCTGCCGCTTGTACAACGCCTGCAGGGTCTCGACGTTCAAGTCCCGCGCAAATTCTCGAGAGGACTCCCTTCGTTCTGTCTTCGAGGAAGAGTCCTCTACAAGCGGAACTTCGAGCCCAACGGCGAAAAGCTTTTACTAGTCGTACCTACAGCTATGCAAGAAGAAATTCTGCACGCATGCCACGACGAACCGACATCTGGACATATGGGTGTGAGCCGTACATTCGCCAGGATTCGTCTGAAGTACTACTGGCCTAAGTTGCTCGCATCAGTGCAGCGCTACGTCAAAACCTGTCGCGAATGTCAAAGACGCCAAACTCCATCCGTAAAACCTGCAGGTCTTCTCCAGCCAATAGACCCTCCGGACGCCCCATTCCAACAAGTCGGCATGGACCTCCTAGGACCTTTCCCGACATCTTCTACAGGCAAGAAGTGGATAGTGGTAGCCACAGACTATCTGACCCGTTATGCTGAGACTGACTCTCTGTACAGCGCAACAGCAGTCGAAGTCGCCAAGTTCTTTGTCAACAGCATAGTCCTCAGACATGGTGCGCCCATCGTCGTTATCACGAATCGTGGAACGGCCTTTACTGCAGACCTAATGCAGTGCCTGATACGAATGACACATACCGGTCATAGAAGAACCACGGCGTACCACCCTCAATCAAATGGCTTAACGGAACGCCTGAACAGAACTCTGACCGACATGCTTTCAATGTATGTCGATGTTGAACATAAACTGTGGGATGAAATATTGCCCTACATAACCTTTGCGTATAATACAGCCGTGCAAGAAACACATCGAGTTCCGCCATTCGAACTTGTATTCGGCCGAAGAGTAACCACTCCATTGGATGCCATGTTGCCACTAGGTGACGAAAGCAGCTATCCACCTGACCTAGACGATTTCTTGCAAAGAGCCGAGGAAGCACGACAGATGGCAAGATACAGAATACGCCGCCAACAGCGCGTTGATTCCAGTCGGTACAACCAGCGACGTACTGAAGCGCTTTATGAGCCCGGTGACAAAGTGTGGATATGGACCCCAGTGCGCCGCCATGGACTCTCTGAAAAGCTTCTTTGCCGATACTTCGGCCCTTACGAAGTACTCCGTCGTATAAGCGACGTTACTTACGAAGTCAAATCTGCTGGACACGAGACCTCAAGACGCCGCAATCCCACAGAGGTGGTACACGTAGTCCGCATGAAGCCCTACTATGACAGATCATCGAACAACGAGTGAGAGTTCGCACGACTCCTTTCCCTGTCTGACGCATCGGGTCGATGCGTTGAGTAAGGGGATAATGCCGCGACATATTGGCCGCATTCAAATAGCGCCGTCAACATGCTTACCCGACACTGCGCGCCGTATCGTAGTGCTGCGCAGCGACCATCGTGGCACGAGGACCTGGCCGGACCTGGCTCGCATGCGCCACGCGCTCGTGTGCCTCTCGGAGAAAAAAGAAGAGAACAGCTGAAGGACATCTTTGGTGTTCGACTGACTCACAGTTTTCCGAGCGCAGTGCCTTTGAGTTGTGGGCACAGGTTCGCCCTTAATAAATACGTTTTATTAGCCCTTGTGCTTCAGCATCGCTACAATATACAGTACGGAGAGTTCTTCGCTCAAACCACTTACGGCGTTCTGTGCCGATGCACGATGAGGCGAGAAGTTGTCGGGGACACTGCAGCGGCGTTAACGTCGGCGTCCGAGCCGGTGACGCCGTCTTTCTCTTGTGCGGAACGCGAGTTGGCGTTGGCGTTGAGGCTGGGAGGCTCGCAGTTCAACGAACTGTGCGTCGCAGGTAGGTTCTTGAGCTGGCCAGCATTTCTCGGGAACAGGGCTGGCTCAGGCGAGGCCAACGGAGCGGTGCCGTGGGACGAAGCGCTCGGTGCACAAGCCGATGACGCTCCCTGGCCTCTGCGGGTGTTCACGCCTGCCATCCATTTCCTAGGACGTGTCCTTGAATGGCCGGTGACTACAGTGCGATGCCGTAGAGCGATGGAGCACGAGATGCCGTAGAAGGGAGCCGGAGCGCCCGGAACACAGGCCGGCGACGCTCGTGCCTGCCTCACGCGCTCACGATCGAACACCCAGGGCCCCCATGGCCACGTTACCTTCTTATTTTATATCTTCGACCTCGTTTTCCTCTTCTTCTGGTCGTGCGGTTATACGTCATGCTACGCTTGTCGTCTTCCTTTTCTTCCACCACATTATCTTTGTCACCTCCTATATGTCACAACGCTCCTCCTGCAGCTGCTTGCCTGAAAGAAGTGCCGCCCCAGTAAAATTCATTCCCATTATTAGGATAAAAATAAAAACAAAAATAGTCATCGGAAAGGCCTGTTCCTGCCGAAGCATACCAGGTTTAAAGCCAATAAATATAATTGAAACGGGGTTGAAATATAACCCAAAGCGCAAATTTGAAAGAAAAGCCAATTAGACAAAAGAATGAAAATTATGGGCAACGATAATGCATATGGGTCCTAAAGTGTTGGGACGACGAGCACAGAAACCCAGCAGGCTTCTTTTTTTTAATGAATAATGAGTCAGAGACGTTTGTGGCATTGGCATGCCCAATGAAGTGAGGTGAAAGACAGGAAAGAAAGTGCAGAGTGAATAAGAGAGAAAGATGAGAGCAAGAAGTTATAAGAAAGAATGAATGAGAAAGGAAAGCGAAAAAAAGGTTAGAGAGAGGGATAGATGACAAAACACGGGAGAGGAATGTCCAGAGTTCAAATGGACGACACAAGCAATACCGACAGGGGCCGAAATATCGCCATAACTTGTCTAGGATCTGGTTTATTTCCTGCTTTGGCATGTGCCTAATTCCTTTTCGCATCATGTCGTCTACAAACGAAGCCAGGTGCTCGGGTGATTTCTTTGTCAAACCAAGTAGGTACTGAAGGTCGGTAGCGATTGCCTTCTTGGCGTCTTCATCATCGTCGAAGGAGTGCTGGATAAAGTAGTCGAAACGGTCTCTCAGGTCCATCATTTCCGGTATGAGGCTCACCGAGTCCCCGTGCTCATTCACGATAGATCTTCCTAGATTTCGCAGGTGCTTGCTGACACAGTCGAGCAAGGTTTTGACGCCGCCTTGCACGCACTTGAAGAACCGAAATAGACTAGTCAGGTCCTCAGTCATACTGCTGTTGAGAATATGCTGGACGCCCGAGTCCTCCATGTCTACAGTGGTCTTCATGTGTTTTCCGATGAGCTCCTTCTGTACCACCTGCACGACTGGAACCACGGTGGAATCATCCAGGCACTGCTTCGACCGCTCGGACTCTTCGTTGATGTGTTGTTCAACTAGGGCAATGTACTCAAAAGCGTCCTTAGTGTTGATGTATTGTTGTCCCAGGAAGGCATAGAATTGGGCCGACTCAGCGAGGAAAGGCACCTCGAAGTCTTCCTCGTAGACAGACCTCGAGTCGAGTCCCAACACTATGAGCATTTCGCACGCCTTCTTCAACGAAGCCCTGTCGACCGATTCGCCTTCGCGTTCCGTCTTCACCAAGCCGAGCATGGCTTCGCGGAGGCGGTCCCGCTTGTCGGCGCATCGCGCAACCTCATCGCGAAAGAGCCGCACACCCGCTTTGCTTACGCTGTCGATGTTGGAATGAGGCACGTAGGTACCTTACAATGTCGCTGATCATCCTCATGCTCCTCTGGTGGTCTTCCCAGGCATGATTCAACGTCTGCAAGAAGCTTTCGTCTACTGTAGCCAACACGAGGGCGCGTACCTTGTTGGTAAGGTGCTCAGTCACGGCTTCGCGCAGTCCGCGGTAGAGGCGCTCTCCTTCGTTCCGTGCCACCATGGCGTAAGCGGCTTGATATATCATCGAAGCATTGGTTGGTACTTTGCTTCTCCTGTATCTCGTCGAAAGCTCTCGTCGATGAACACGATGAACACGATGGCAGCCACTTGCTGCGCCAACACCCGGCCGGCACCACCGGCCGCCAAGAGAGAGTGGCGGTGAGGGGCTTGCAGAACGAGTCACACAGAGGCCCGAGAGCCCCGCCGTGATGGCCACTGTGTGTGCCTCGATACTGCAAAGGCCCCCTGATGCTTGTTGGTGTGTTTGTGAGGTTGTCGTTTTGCACAAGCGGAACGCGGTTAATTGAATCTTGCGCAGCTATTTCATAATGAGACGTGGGGAATCTCCTCACGTAACGCGCGTACCGCGCGGATGAGCAAGGCGCGGTTTTGCGGGCTTTAGAGAATCTCTGCATAGCGCCCAGCGCAGTAGGCGTCTTGCGGCCTGATGCGGGAGGTGTAAAGTGTTGTAATAACGCAGGCGTGGAGTACGTGCGACATATCCACGCTGTATGCTCCACAAGGGCAGCGAGGGTAGCGCATCAGGCCGAACCAGTAGAAGTATTGGGGGAAGCGGCCGTGTCCCGTCACGAGCTTAATGAGGGGTTGGGGCGGGGGAAACAACGACGGCATGTCGCGCAAGTCCTGTACCCAGCGGTGCAGTTCTGTTCTTCGAAAGTCCGCTCGCCAGCGATCGTTCCACATAGCCAACAGTTCCTGGCGAAACTGGCGCCGGACGACTCTGAACGGCGAGGGTATGCGGCGGAGAAGGCCGACGAGAGTCGCCCGTTGGGACAGGTAGTCTGCGACCTCGTTCCCATAAACCCCAGCGTGACCAGGCACGTGGTATAGGTGGATGAGAGAACGCCGACGGATGGTGTTGAGGAGCCGGCGAATCTCCATAACGTGTGGTTCCGCGTTTTGAGTGGACGCTGTCACCTGAAGCAACGACAGGCAGTCTGTGTAAACAGCGACGCGACCCGTGTACCGCTCTGCCGAGACGTGTTTGAGCGCCTCTGTAAAGGCGACCACTTCCGCCGCGTAAGCCGACGTGGCATGAAGTAAACGATACCTGGTTGGGGTCGAAAACCACGTAGGCCGCCCCCGCGGACAGGTTGGTGTACGAGCCATCTGTATAGATGGGTATGCCGGGCACGCGGCAGGCGTTGCAGGCTGCGCGGCGCGACAGTCGTCTAAACGGTGCAATAGCTGGTAACGAGGGATGCTGTACCACGTGTTTGTGGGGGAGCGCTACCCATTCTGGCCGAAGGCGACGTAACGCCTCAACGCGAAGAGACGAAACTCGGCGTTAAAGGGAAGCTGAAGCACTTTTAAAAAAATGACTTGGGAATGTGTAACCATAGTTTGATCCTTGCTGAATACGAAAACCAATGTAAGAGTTCACAGAAGTGAACGCAAATGGCATTTCTTGGCAAAAAAACAGCGGCTGCAGCCGCAGGGCTTCTTGAACTGCTGAGCGAAGGCGGTGACGTCAACTTCGGCGTGCCGCGTCATCGGCGCCATCAGCTCTGTAAAAGCATGGCCTTCGCGATCAGTTTCACCAACGCGCGCAGCCAGAAGTAGTCACGGAGGCCACGGCTCCCCCTAAACCACGGTGGTAGTATAAAACAGGTGGCCCATCGAGCGCCGCGAGCGCGTCGCCGTACTGCTCGAATTGCTCACGGCCGCCGCTAGGTTCGCGACGAGTTTTCGGGCTGAAAGACGCGCACCTCAAGCTCTCGCTGTAATGTAAAAGCAAGTTTCTCTAGCTAATTTTGTGGCTTTAAACGGTTGTTTGTGCTTTTACTAGCCTGTAGTGGCTGTCTGCCAGCTTCGGCCACGTCGGCGTGGATCCACTTTAGGAGGGCGTTGAAGGTGTCCTCCACCTGTCTCGGTGCGTGCACTCGGTCGTCTTCGAGGATGGTGCGCAACTCCTCCGGGGTCAGAGCTTCAAACTCGGTGTTTTTCTTCCACACCTGATCGAAGTTCCGAACAAGGTAGCAAAATGCTTTAGTAGTGAGGTAGTCGTAGCTGCGCCTGGAGGCCAGGAGATAGCTTCCTATGCAGCTCTCCGGTTGAAGGTTGCGCTCCAAAACCTCCACACAATGACTGCGCAGCTGGCTTAACTTCAGCTTCTCGGAGAGGTCGAGCATATCAGCCACGTTGTGCGGGCCTACAAGGTCGTGCAGAGGAATGTGGTAGGCGATGTCCACAAGCAGCTGAATGAAATCGCTGCCCAGGTCTTCAACTACCAGCCGCATGGGCGGAAGCCACTTGTCTTCGGGATTGACGCCCTACTTTGCGATAGCGAAGAGGGCGTGGCAGCCCGAATACCTGGCAGCCGTCACGAATCGATGTGCCCAGATCTCTGAACCGTCAAGTTCCCGGAAGGCGATGTCACAGAACTCGCGGTTTTTCCTCTGTTCCCGAAGTCCTGGCATGCACCTGGCCGCTGCTCCCGATCACCCGGGCCTTCAGCCTACAGTCGGGGCAGTTCTCGTCCCACCATATCGGCGAAGCCTACGTAATCGCCGGGAGGATGACGCTGCGGTATATTTTGACCTTTTGCTCTGGGCGCAGGCGTCCGCCCTGCAAAAAGGCCAGGGTGTTGACGCACACCATCATTGACTCAGCCTTCTCCCTCAGTGCGTCGGCACCCTATTAAAAATTCAAACATCCTGTTGTCTGAGGGAATACGTAATTTGGGCATGTTGGTGTCCGTCTGCTGGCACCGGCCTGCTGGCAATGGCCTGCTGGCACCAGCCTACTGGCAGCGGCCTGCTGGCACCGGCCTGCTGACACCGGCCTGCTGGCACCGGCCTGCTGGCGCTGGCCTTCTGGCACTGGCCTGCTGGCACTAGCCTGCTGGTATTGGCTAATCTGCCTTTTTTGTTTTCCTGTGGTGACACCCGCTTTGCTTACGCTGTCGATGTTGGAATGAGGCACGTACGTAGGTACCTTACGATGTCGCTGATCATCCTCATGCTCTTCTGGTGGTCTTCCCAGGCATGATTCAACGTCTGCAAGAAGCTTTCGTCTACTGTAGCCAACACGAGGGCGCGTACCTTGTTGGTAAGGTGCTCAGTCACGGCTTCGCGCAGTCCACGGTAGAGGCACTCTCCTTCGTTTCGTGCCACCATGGCGTAAGCGGCTTGATATATCATCGAAGCATTGGTTGGTACTTTGCTTCTCCTGTATCTCGTCGAAAGCTCTCGTCGATGATTACGATGAACACGATGGCAGCCACTTGCTGCGCCAACACCCGGCCGGCACCACCGGCCGCCAAGAGAGAGTGGCGGTGAGGGGCTTGCAGAACGAGTCACACAGAGGCCCGAGAGCCCCGCCGTGATGGCCACTGTGTGTGCCTCGATACTGCAAAGGCCCCCTGATGCTTGTTGGTGTGTTTGTGAGGTTGTCGTTTTGCACAAGCGGAACGCGGTTAATTGAATCTTGCGCAGCTATTTCATAATGAGACGTGGGGAATCTCCTCACGTAACGCTCGTACCGCGCGGATGAGCAAGGCGCGGATTTGCGGGCTTTAGAGAATCTCTGCATAGCGCCCAGCGCAGTAGGCGTCTTGCGGCCTGATGCGGGAGGTGTAAAGTGTTGTAATAGCGCAGGCGTGGAGTACGTGCGACATATCCACGCTGCATGCTCCACAAGGGCAGCGAGGGTAGCGCATCAGGCCGAACCTGTAGAAGTATTGGGGGAAGCGGCCGTGTCCCGTCACGATGCTTAACGAGGGGTTGGGGCGGGGGAAACAACGACGGCATGTTGCGCAAGTCCTGTACCCAGCGGTGCAGTTCTGTTCTTCGAAAGTCCGCTCGCCAGCGATCGTTCCACATAGCCAACAGTTCCTGGCGAAACTGGCGCCGGACGACTCTGAACGGCGAGGGTATGCGGCGGAGAAGGCCGACGAGAGTCGCCCGTTGGGACAGGTAGTCTGCGACCTCGTTCCCATAAACCCCAGCGTGACCAGGCACGTGGTAGAGGTGGATGGGAGAACGCCGACGGATGGTGTTGAGGACCCGGCGAATCTCCATAACGTGTGGTTCCGCGTTTTGAGTGGACGCTGTCACCTGAAGCAACGACAGGCAGTCTGTGTATATAGCGACGCGACCCGTGTACCGCTCTGCCGAGACGTGTTTGAGCGCCTCTGTAAAGGCGACCACTTCCGCCGCGTAAGCCGACGTGGCATGAAGTAAACGATACCTGGTTGGGGTCGAAAGCCACGTAGGCCGCCCCCGCGGACAGGTTGGTGTACGAGCCATCTGTATAGATGGGTATGCCGGGTACGCGGCAGGCGTTGCAGGCTGCGCGGCGCGACAGTCGTCTAAACGGTGCAATAGCTGGTAACGAGGGATGCTGTACCACGTCTTTGTGGGGGAGCGCTACCCATTCTGGCCGAAGGCGACGTAACGCCTCAACGCGAAGAGACAAAACTCGGCGTTAAAGGGAAGCTGAAGCACTTTTAAAAAAATGACTTGGGAATGTGTAATCATAGTTTGATCCTTGCTGAAACCAATGTAAGAGTTCACAGAAGTGAACGCAAATGGCATTTCTTGGCAAAAAAACAGCGGCTGCAGCCGCAGGGCTTCTTGAACTGCTGAGCGAAGGCGGTGACGTCAACTTCGGCGTGCCGCGTCATCGGCGCCATCAGCTCTGTAAAAGCATGGCCTTCGCGATCAGTTTCACCAACGCGCGCAGCCAGAAGTAGTGACGGAGGCCACGGCTCCGCCAAAACCACGGTGGTAGTATAAAACAGGTGGCCCATCGAGCGCCGCGAGCGCGTCGCCGTACTGCTCGAGTTGCTCACGGCCGCCGCTAGGTTTGCGACGAGTTTTCGGGCTGAAAGACGCGCAACTCAAGCTCTCGCTGTAATGTAAAAACAGGTTTCTCTAGCTAATTTTGTGGCTTTAAACGGTTGTTTGTGCGTTTACTAGCCTGTAGTGGCTGTCTGCCAGCTACGGCCACGTCGGCGTGGATCCACTTTAGGAGGGCGTTGAAGGTGTCCTCCACCTGGCTCGGTGCGTGCACTCGGTCGTCTTCGAGGATGGTGCGCAACTCCTCCGGGGTCAGAGCTTCAAGCTCGGTGTTTTTCTTCCACACCTGATCGAAGTTCCGAACAAAGTAGCAAAATGCTTTAGTAGTGAGGTAGTCGCAGCTGCGCCTGGAGGCCAGGTGATAGCTTCCTATGCAGCTCTCCGGTTGAACGTTGCGCTCTAAAACCTCCACACAATGACTGCGCAGCTGGCTTAACTTCAGCTTCTCGGAGAGGTCGAGCACATCAGCGACGTTGTGCGGGCCTACAAGGTCGTGCAGAGGAATGTGGTAGGCGATGTCCACAAGCAGCTGAATGAAATCGCTGCCCAGGTCTTCAACTACCAGCCGCATGGGCAGAAGCCTCTTGTCTTCGGGATTCACGCCCTACTTTGCGATAGCGAAGAGGGCGTGGCAGCCCGAATACCTGGCAGCCGTCACAAATCGATGTGCCCAGATCTCAGAACCGTCAAGTGCCCGGAAGGCAATGTCACAAAACTCGCGGTTTTTCCTCTGTTCCGAAGTCCTGGCATGCACCTGGCCGCTGCTCGCGATCACCCGGGCCTTCAGCCTACGGTCGGGGCAGTTCTCGTCCCACCATATCGGCGAAGCGTACGTAATCGCCGGGAGGATGACGCTGCGGTATATTTTGACCTTTTGCTCTGGGCGCAGGCGTCCGCCCTGCAAACAGGCCAGGGTGTTGACGCACACCATCATTCACTCAGCCTTCTCCCTCAGTGCGTCGGCACCCTATTAAAAATTCAAACATCCTGTTGTCTGAGGGAATACGTAATTTGGGCATGATGGTGTCCGTCTGCTGGCACTGGCCTGCTGGCACCGGGCCTGCTGGCACTGGCCTGCTGGCACCAGCCTACTGGCACCCGCCTACTGGCACCGGCCTGCTGGCACCGGCCTGCTGGCGCTGGCCTTCTGGCACTGGCCTGCTGGCACTAGCCTGCTGGTATTGGCTAATCTGCCTTTTTTGTTTTCCTGTGGTGCCCTCGGCCATTTTCGTGGGGTTTTGGTAGTGGCCGGGACAGACGGTATTGCCAGAATGAGAGCCTCCAAGGTCAAGGGCTGTTAAGTGACTTTTCCACGAGGGGAAAAGCGTATGCGCTATGGCATCGTGAAAGAGGTGAATTAGAACGGGCATATCCGCTCGAATGCTTTCTAGCCAAGAAATGGCCCCATAGGTTAGTTTACCAGCTGTGTGTCAACCTCAAAGCTCTCTTAATGGTTTCAAGCAGCAGCATATTTGTACATATCCATGAAAACGTTCAGTAATTGAAATATTATATTCACATTGTGTAAATTTCACATTTTCGCACATAAAGTGCCACTAATGTGGCAAATCTGCATGCATGTTTATGATTTTCCACGTAAAATAATAAGCGTTCAACTCGGAAAGGAATGCAACGCTGCATGCTTGTCCACCACTCCAATCGTGTCAAATTGTAGCTGCATGGTACTAGGCATGTACTTGAAACAAGGTTTCTTGAAAACAATGTTTGTCTGTCTGTTGTCGATCACATGAACCGAATTAAGTTTTGATGAGCTATATATTTCGCTAATGTAGTTGCAAGTGTAGGGTGGTTGCTACTGCCATAAAGACAGTGCAATACATACGTGAAACAGGTTTACCTGAACCATAAAGGGCAAAGAGAATAGCAGAGTATCTGCACAAGAAAGGAACGTTTATTGGGCACCGTCTTTCTGCATGTCTCCAAGCTTATGTGTGAGGTGCTGCATCCTCTGCTGGCACAGCACCCATGTAGATTGAAGAGAGCTGCACGAAAAAAGGAGAATCATTAATACCCTTCAATTTCATTTATTATGTGCACGCTTTATGATTAACATAAAATGAAAGCATCACTATACATTAGACTCTTAGTAAACGGAAATCTCTTAAACAGAACTGCTGCTCAAATGGAACAACTGTCTCTGATATCATTGATTTCGTACCTCAATTCTGCACCCCTGTTCGTCTCTCAGTAAACGAAACTCCTGTTAAACAGAACATATTTTCCTGGTCCCTTCAGGTTCCGTTTAATGAGAGTCTACTGTAGTTCGCACTCTTTTAACACACCTCAATAAGCTAATTAGGCCTAAATGTACAAAATGCAAGCTCATGTTCTCTGCTTGTCACAGCCCTCCTGGCTTTTTTTTTTTTACAATTGCTCAAGCAGACATGGAACATGGGAAATAATTCAAATTTCAGTATTAATTGCTCTAATCACTACTAATTCAGTTGTTCGCATGCTAATTGATCATCAGCTTACCAAATCCTCAGGTTTCTCAAAATGCCATTTATGCCGTACACAACACATTAAACTGTTCATATACCCATCGCCCATAAGACTAAAGAATACGACTTTGCCATTGGGAACCTTCAACATAGTTTTTCATGCATTTTCAAAATAGCACCTACTACATAAATATTTTCCATATGAGCTGTGTGAGAGAACTACACAGCAGTATCTTTCACGAATTATGAACACATTTAAAGGGTCCTTAAACCGGCCAGAGGCCGAAAATTAGTTGTGGTAGGGAAGTTGTGCACGAGTCTATAACGAACACGTAGTCGTGAAAATTTTTCGGAATGGTGCCGTAATAGCAGAGTTTAACGCATATGATGATTGAAATGCGGCTACTGATCCTTTGCCTCTTTCCTTTGCTACCCTCCGCTCGTCGGCTGGTCTCCTCTCCCAAAGCCGCTTTGCCCTTCTCGCCGAACGCCCCTTCCTATCTCACGTGACATAATGTCATCATTGATGCGCTTTTCGAAACAGCATGCACTTCCGGTCGGTCGCCGCGACCGCGAATCCGTCAACTCCGTGCTTCTCGGCTAACCGCTGTTGGCGTGCCGGTCTGTGCTTCTACGAATCGTGCCGGTATGAACCCTGTGTTGCGCGCGCGCCTTCAAAGGATCGTTAACATGGCAGAAAACCGGAGCCAAACTCCTGCAGCAGGTGTGGGTCGTAATGGTAGTCTTCGGCAGCGAAGTGGCACCCACAAACACGTTCTGTAGCGCTTTGATTGTGCCGTAACTCCGATGCACTCAAGCCAGGCATTTCGCAAGGTGACATCACAAGGTAACATGTGTTGCGTCTTTTCGTTTTTCCAGTCGACGCTTTTGCAACCAAGCACCGCACACCGATGCGTGAAAGCCATCGCAAAACACTGTCGGATTCAGTCCACGCAGCTCATCAGACCGCTAGGCATCAGACCGCTGCTGGTACGCTAGCGATTTGGCAGTTGCATTATGGCCCGCTCACGCTAGCGGCACGGAAGCTCGCCGTTTGCCGTTCTCAGGCTGCTGTGCGCATACGCTTTCGTTCACGCACGTCAGCCGTTCCTTGCTGTTCAAAAAACAGGTCGAAGACCCATTTTCGCCCCGTTCTCTGGCAGCCGCAGAGTGACGTGGCCAATCAGGCATGGTTCTAACAGTCAATGGAACGTTTTAGTCTGTCTGGTATTAAAAAAAGCGTCGCACGTGTCCCCAAGCTGGCGCCAGCTATGGAGGATTAGAAACAACTAACAAAAGGGTAATCTATGTCCTCGAAGCATTCCGACGCGCCCATCTTGACTCGCTCAGCCTACAGCATCGATTATTTGAGTATGGCTCTCAAAAATGAGGCCGAATCGGCACAAATACTTTGCTGTCGAAGCTTAAGACATGAATCCAAAGCAAATGGAAGCATAAGTTAGGAGCTGACAAGCTACAGAGGACACGGCGACCACTTCATAGATTCGAGGTGAACAACGACCGCTTTTGGCAATGCGGCCATGTTTCTCGGAGGCGCGAATGCCTCGCTGGCGAAGCTTGCCGTGCATGTTGGTCAGCAGCACCACGCCGTTGCGGCAGGCTTGCCGCTAGCGTGAGCGGGCCATTACGGGCCGCAGTAACCGATTCGCAAGCGCGCACGCGCAGGCATCACTACGAAGGAACTGCAAAGCGCGGGCAGCTGCTTGCAGACTAACCGGAAGTCGTAGGTTCTTGTTCGACCAATCAGAGCATTGCCTGCATAGGACATCACAGATTGAACACAACGTCACACACGTCACTAGGCAGACCGGAAGGGCCCGGAGAGAAGAAATTGTTTCTTGGAATTTGTGGCGCACCCGCGGCTTGTAGCGCTGCCAAGTGTGGCATCGTTGATCGTGACTGAATTCTGCACACGATGCGCGTTTACTTGAAATGTCGAAAAAATATTGGAGCTGGGTTTAAGGGCTCTTTAATGGAGTAAACGCAAAAGTATTAGTCACAATAACCAGTTTAGAAGTCAGTCATGGCGTAAACCAACAATTTCAATGCTGCTTGTGTATAGAAAAGGTACTATCAAAACAATGCAAGGTTGAGTCATGTTGGACCAGTCGGAAAAATGTTAGATATACCATTTTGTTCACTACACTTCTGAGGTTTAGGGCTCACAGATAGATGATGAATGTTCAACAATGTGACCTAAAGGACAGCCAACTGCATAAATAACTGCCTCTAAATTTATGCCAGCGAATATTATCACGTGGTTGTGACGGTGAAGAAGGCTGCAGCAAGACTGGGAAATATGCAATTATTTATTGGGCGAACTTGTGCCCGGAAAATGAAAACTCAAGGTACCATGTACGCTGCTAGCGGCGACAACAGTCGGCGGCAGTCAGGTAATCTGATGAGCGGTAAGACACGTTGGCATTTATAGATGTGGCATCGAAGATTCAAGCCTTTTTTTTCGTGGTCAAGTTAGTTCCAGAATAAACTCAACTGTTCATGTTGAGCGCTCAAGCTTATCAGGACAATCTAAAATAATCGGGAATGTTTGACATGCCAGCGTGGCACACGCAAGGCAGTGTTCACGTGTGTAACGTGTCGGTTACATGAAAATACAAGAAGCAAGCGTGGCATTACCCACCTCTGAAAAAGCATCGTCCCAATGCTTAAAAACGAACACGAAGCAAAAAAAAAGTATGCATGCGCAAAGAAAGGACAATAATAAAGAAAGCAAAAAGCAGAGTCCTCAGGTTTGAACTTCAGGTCATGCACAGCGCCACTGCGAGTTGTCTGCTGCGACCTCATAGCCCAGAGCGCTGAGATGTCGAATCACCTTGTAGGCCCCGAAGTATTGCTGAAAAAGTTTCTCACCGAGTCCACATCGCTGCATCGCCATCTACACCCAAACACAATTGCTGGGCTGGCATTCTACATGGCGTCATCGAACGTAACAATGGCTGTCGGTCAGTTGCTGTCACTTGATGCACGAAGGGCGAGTTGTCTGGTTTCTTCAGTGCTTCGAAGGTAGACAGCGATATCAAGGTTTTTTCTTCATCAGTGACATTGGGTACCATGGTGTCGAGCGTTGTAGCAGGGCTTCTTCCGTAAACCAGCTCGAAAGATGCCATCTGTGTGGCTTCTTGTATTTCCGTGTTGTAGGCGAAAGTTACATACAGAAGGATAGCATTCCAATTCTTGTGTTCGTGGTGGACGTACATCGCCAACATATCAGTGATGCTTTTATTCAGACACTCGGTGAGGCCATATGTCTGCGGGTGGAAGGCAGTTCTCCTTCAGTGAGCTGTGTGGCTCATAAAATATATCTTGCCCTTAGGGATCACTCGGGCTCAGACTCACCAAATTTTTCCTCAGCCCAACTCACTCGGACTCAAACTCACCAGCATATTACTCAGCAGGATTCACTTAGACTCTGACTCATGGCTTGATGTGAGCCTGAGTGAGGAGACTCGTAAGTCCGTTCGCATAAAATGAGCTTTTTTTACATTACTTCGATGGGACGAGTGGCAATGCCACAAAGGTGTCCGAATTTTCAGTGTCCAAATAAATGGTCGGCGACTGTCCATCTAATTTTCTTATAACAATAAAGTGGCTGTGGTCTTAGATGTCAGCTACTTGCTGTTCAAGCAGTGCGGCAACCACGGAGATTAAAGCCGCATAGAAGGCACCATTGGCGTGCCCCATTGTACTGTTCAAATCGTTTGTTCTTAAACAACGCATTAAACCCACAGAACTGAGGCAATAAATAAAAAAGGGCACCACAACGGTTCATTCTAACGTTGTAGCACCCACAATATCAGTTACAGAAGCGAGAGTACCACTTCGTTATCATCATCAGTTTCCATGTGAGGACGTCACCGCAGTCCAGCAGTAGATGCAGCTTCCTGCTTCCGGTTGCCATTAACGTTTTGTATGTGTCTGTGTATAGGTGGTAACCTTGCGGCGCATTTGTTGTTTATGTGTTTCCGCAAAGCCTCGTGATGCCGTAGAGGTATGGTAGCCGCTACAGTAGAGGCAACGCCAACGATGTACTTCAAGAAGTTTACAACACCACGTAAAAGTTACTCTGAGGCCAACAATGGCAACCCAGCGATGCTCCCAACAAAGGCGGAAGAACTTTTGACATTGTACCGGAGGATGTGGCTTCGAATCCAGTGGAATAAATAGTGGTTTTCTGCGCCTTAAGACAGCATTATATACAAGTTTTAGACTGCTGCTTACAGATATTCAGTGCTGTGTGTGACTATGCATTTCGCAATGAATGTACTCTGCATACGTCGTTGTGTTATATCATGCTGATAGATGCGTCTTAAATGAACGTGCATGTTATATCTCATTCTTTCCTACAAAAGTCGCGAAAAGAAGGGGGTGCATCTCTACACAGAGGTGAGACTTATACTCCAGAAAATATGGTACTTGCCTTTACTTGCCCAACGCCTGCATGCCGGCCATGGACATGCCAAACAGGTGGCTGGTCCGCCAGGTATCAGCTCATGCTCCCGTCACCACTCTGCTTTGGAAGAACTGGTTTCCCGCTCCTCCACGTGGAAAGCATCTGATATAGGCCAGAAGTCAATGCTTTGTGAGCAGAAATTTTCACACCAAGCACAAAGAGTGAAATTTATTGCCGATGAGACAGTTGGGTGGACAGAAATTACAAAGGAAAAAAATTAAACAGCCCTTTTTCGACATGTTCAATGCCTGTATATTTACCGCCACACGCACACACACACATTGAAATTTGAACCCCTTATAAGAGACCTGCACAGTCTTTTATTGAGGTGTCTTACTGAGGCATCGTCTTTTATATGAGGTGTCTCTTTGAGCAGTGTACCACGTTTGCATTTCCTTATCAACCCCTATTTTAATGCAGGCACACTGGTGCCCCTTACACTCAGTTGTCTGTTACATCAGTGTCTCTTATAAAAGGATTTGACTGTGTGTATGCATGTGTGTATATAAATATATTATATATACATATATCTAACACACACTGACTTTTATATTTATGCTGTAAAAACAATTCAGCTGCAAATGCACTCTGCCTGAAAAGGTAATTTAGTCTGGATGATGAGAAAGGAGCTCAAAATCATGCAAAAACCCAAATTCACAAAGGAGTCTATCTTTTGTGCCACCATTCTGTTATGTTCCAAAGCTCAAAGTTTTGCCTTGCTATT